>NW_019416767.1:162727-169992 GCF_000390285.2 Anoplophora glabripennis
TTGAAATTTAGCTGTGTATACCAAATTTCATTCATTTATCACAACGCGATTGAGAGATATTGCAAAAAAATGATTTCCATTCCTCCCTCTTCAATGGGTCCCTGTGCCCTTAGGAAGCATTTCCGGACCCATGTTCATATGAACTTTTTTACTTAGTTTTGATCATAGAATCGGCCTGTTCAGGGTTGGCAGCTAATTATGAGACACCCTGTATATACATATTTTAACTGTAATAAATAATGAGCAATCTTTAATAATAATTGTAACAATTTTACGTTAGAAAAATATACGCCCCTGAGCGTAAGACAATGAAGGCTAAACATACACAGAATTTTTATCATGAAACATCTATAATCATCACAAGCATAAGATTACATAGAACAATTAACAACAAAGTACTTAAAGAATGTTACCTGCTAACTAATACCGGTTAAACACTTTAAAATCTTTCATCACTTATATATTTTCATCGTGCACCGATCGTTTTACTTTTCACTCTCCGCGCTGTCCTCGCTTCTACACTATAGGCTTCCTTTCCGAAATCCCCACCTCAGCACTTCTTTTTGTGCTTCCTTCTGCCAATTGTCAATATTACGTTTTCATTATTGTGCAACACCCATGTAACGGGTGACGTTGAAGTTGATAAGATAAGTATGGTTTACCCAATTTTTTTTCCTTTTAAAAAGCTCTCTTTCTTTTAATAAACTTTTATTAGAGAAATTTTTCCCGTTTAAAAGTTATAAGCAATATCGTCCTAAAGAGTCTCAAAAGAAATACCACCTAAAAATCACATTAGCGGTGGAAGGATCAAGTAGTCGTTGGAAAATAATTGAACCAAAAAGAATATGTCAAAACGAAAAAAATGACTACCGGCAGATTACGATAATTTTTTTAAGTAGAATTTTTCTTTGAAAAGAAAGTGTTTCAGGCCGAAAATAATGAATATCTCAGAAACTTCTTGATTTTTTATCTAAAAAAATTTGAGGTTATTTAAGACAGAGAAAAGTATACTTTCACCAAGTTTCGTCAAAATTAAATTATTTTTGCGGAAATGAGATAAAAAAAACTGTTTTTCGCATTTTTCTCGGAAATTTTGAGGTTATGTTAAAAAGTGACTTCTACAAAAGTTGCATGGTCTACAACTTTTGTATTGGATACTTTTTTGTTTGACGTCAACTTTCGCCAGAAATCCCAATGTTACAGTTTTTCATAACTTTTCAACCCCCCAAATCAACCCTCCGCCGCACAGTGGGGCAGAATCCCAAAAAGCTGGCCAAAAGTCAAAATCTTTAAAAATCGATCTGAAATTTGTTACTCGGGGGTTTTTGGGGTCACTGATAACGAATTTGGAGTCAGAATTGCAAAATTCAATGTGGACGATTTAATATAGCCATATCAGAAGTAGAAATATTTTTCAAATAGGGATTAAGAATTAAAAGATTATGAAATACAAAATGTCACATTTATCAAGCATGAAGAAGATGTAAAAATGACAAATGACATATTAAACTATTTATATATTTCGTTAAATATGTATCGAGAGTGATTTATTTGAATCCCGTGCCAAAGTTGAAACAGTTCCAGTTTTTTCATAAAAGAAAAGAATAATCGTCTGATGAAAAATCTTCTTAAGTTGAGATAATTTCGTTTTTATTTGCAATCTTCCCAAGTCTTACATCGTCCAGAGAAGGCGAAATTCATTTTACTCTACATTTTACAAAAACCTATACAAAAAGTTGTTAAGAACTTATAGGCAGCTAATTTTTGTTTTAGTTTACAGATAATAGTTTTGTCTTTTTTGTCCAATAAGTTAAATGACAGAATTATGCAGAATTATTAAACTTTTTTCTTCAAAACTAAATTATTATTTCATTTTATAACGTAAAATTCACATAAGTTTGGTAGCCAATTACTATTTTTGGTAAAAATATTGAGTATTTTAACCTACATATTCATAATCTACGTACATTTATGAGTTGATTCCATTTTGTTACAGATAAATCGGTGAACTCTACGAAATTTTATATTTAAATATTTATGATTTAAAAAACAGGTAGCCAATCCAACAGTAAAAATTACCAAATTAGAAACAATATTTTTTGACTTTAGGCCAGCTTTTTGGGAATCTGCCCCCACTGTGCGCCGCCCCTGCGCACGCATTTATTATTTTTAGGTTTATTATAAGCTTTTTTACCATTTCTACTTATAAAAGTCCAGAGGTAACAATTTTTTTTTCTCCAAGTGTAATTTGGTTGAACTATATGTCATTGTACATAATATTTAGCATCTATAGTGATAAATTCAACTTGCCGAAACAAAAAGTCGCGAAATGGTCATTTCCCAGCTTATTTTCCTGGCCTATGCTACTAATAGGTAGTAGGGATATAAGAACTACGATGTTAAAATAATTGAAATTAATCTTCCTTGCACGTAAGTCATTCAGATTTGTCATTTCATGATTTTAAAACTTTTTTAAAATAAAATATTGCTGATAATAATTCGTTACAGGTAAATAATTTTCTTTAATATATATTATATATCTGCTATATAATGAAAAAATTATATGTATAAAATTACTATTTCAATAAATACAATAGTATTAAGGATAAGGATAAGGTTACAGATACCAATATCGATGAAGCTTTGTGGGATAAATTAGATGACATCGCCACCTTTACGACGAACGTTCGTATTTGCATTGGTGTTAAAGAAATTTTCCCTTCTGAACTGTCGTTTACAGGGAAAATAACGTGCATTTTTTCACCAACAGTATTCCAGACGTACTTCGATCTTTGTTTGTAATCTTCTAATAGCTCATTGGCCCCTAGGGTAGTTTCAGTCATTTCCTTAATTTTAAATTTGTTGAATAGATTCTAAAAATAAAAATAATATTAAAAAAGTATGCCATTTAGAGACTGTTCCATTTTCGATGAGAGTTCAGGATATCTCAGACACCACTCGCGATATGGAAAGATCGATGATGAAAATTCTTGAGCAGGAAAAAATTCGAACCCTCATTTTTTCTCGAATTATAGCACGATATTCATTTCCAACAAGTCCGTTTCTGTGGCTAGATATGAAAACTAAAGTAAAGATTCTCCCGATGAATTTAGTTTTTGCCGGATATCATGATTACGGAGTCAATGACAATGGTCTAGAAAAATAGTGATTTTTTTTCTGCATTAACCGTAATTTTCTAATTGAATCTACTGGTATTTATGAAAAGAAAACTAACTGGATATGTTCCTTCACAAAAAAAAAAACAAAATTAAGTTACTTGTAGTGGCATAGGTGAAAGTAAATTATTCTCACAGCCACTCAGATGCTTCCAAATATCTGGAGGCAAGATCAATATTCAAGAAGCGAGACAAACTGTGTCGTGAAAATTATCATCCTATTAGTTTAACACCGATTGTTGTAAAATAAGGAAGTCCATAATAGTTAATATAATGTTTCTAATCTTATTATCCAATACAGTAATTCCAAAAGAACAGCATAGTTTCGTCCCTTGTGGTTCTGTTTGCAAACTTATTTTTATTGCAACGTGTCGTTTCATTTCTGTCACTCGAAGTCAAACACCTAGAGGACGTTAACTATTCAGATTTTGCCAAAAGACTTGAATTTAAACGTAAGCTTCATCATTTTGGCAATCGAGGAGATCTTCTATCATATCTCAAGGCTTTTCTTAGTGACAATTTTTAGTGTGCGGTTTGGAAACTTCTTTTCTAAATGGCAGTGTGCTTCAAGGATTTGTTTTGGGGCAAGTACTGTTTTTGGTGTTGGTTTTCTAACTGTGGGCCACATAAACTCACGAGTTTCTTTCTATTTGGATGAAGAAAAGCTCTATACAAGTCAATACGGATATATTAAGACCTTAACAACGTTCCAAGATGGTGCAAAAACTGGATGCTGCATTTAAACGAAAACATATGTGATTTGCTCCACCGCTCTACTACAATCATTTACTTTAATATTCAAGATTGCAGGCAGACAATTATTTCTATTAATTCGAGTGCAAACTGAATTGCTCACTTCTGTGATCAATGCGTCATCCGTAAAACGCTTTTAAAATCTGCTATGGAGCATTATAGCAGATCTTCTATATTTTTTCTTTCGTTCTCATATTCACTGCTAAGTTTTTACTTTTGTATTGTTATCATTTGTTGTCATTTGCATTTTGCTCAATACAGGCTGTTACAAATTCGCTTCTCACCACAGGGATCTCGGAAACGGTAAGAAGTACGAAGTAGCTTAAATGGGGGCAAAGTTGCGTAATCAAGGCACCAACATTATGCCTTTAAAAAATCAAGGCTAACATGATTAGTTTTCGAAACATTTGAAAAAAAAAACCGAAATTTTGGAAATTCGTTTTTGTTTTATTTCAACCTTGTTTGAGGTGATATTGAAAAAAGGAGAATACTTTCTCATGACCACTTTTTGCCCTCTATCGAATGGCATAATAAATTTTTATATGTAACGTCTCGTCTCTCCAAGACCATCATCAACTTCCATTTTTTTTAAATACGGCCCTAGAAATTACATTTTTTGCAAGCTTTCATGACCCCCAATACTGTACTGCCTCAGTCCGAACCAGATTCAGACGTTTTGTCTCGAAAAATTCATATTCAGTGTATTCGTTCCAAATTTATCTAAATTTTTTATTTAGATTTCTTTGTTTATTGAATTATCGTACACTGTGTGTCGTTAGACCCTGTGAAATCCATATAGTTATTTAAACTATTATCTACCATCACATATAAAAATTAAGAATACGAGGTTTTGGTCACCATTTGTGAATCACCCTGTATACTATAAGATATAGTTCGAAATTTAAGTATCAACAAAAGTTAACAAAATAATAATTTCATAAGGAAAGCGATTGTAGAAAATATTAACAGTTACCCTAGATGGAAATCGGTAAAAACCCGTTTCAAAAACGAAAATGACCTTCAAAATTTACCGAGATAACAGGCGCATATCTAAAATAGTCGAGGTTTTTAATAGACGCTATTTTTACTAATGGTAGTGAAGCATCAACTACTTCACATTTTAGTAATCCCACTAACTGCGTCATTGTACAATAACATGTACATGTCTGATATGAAGCTTAGCATCGATCAATTTATTCGAGACGTATCTAGTGGCACTCTAATGCCGGCCCTGTCGGCCTGGCGTGCCGGTGAACAATCAAGGTTTTTTGCTGAGAGACGTTGATCATACATTTCAGTATTGTTTGTTCGTGTGTGAGTGAGTTTGTTTCTTTACTTGGTCGAGTGTATGGCACATGTTTTTTTGGCAGTCAGTAGCCCTGTGAACATAGAGCGGTACACGGATTAGCCTATTTCTGCCACTACAACGCGTACTTCAGCGTAGTAGCATAACATAGATTACTACTGTTTATGTATTTGATAGTCGCCACAAAGTTTCCGATGTCTAATCATAAATTAAAAACAAGTATGTCTTCCATTTATAAATAAATATAAATCTGATTATCTGTAAAAAAAGATAAGAACATTTAAAAAGCCAATCTTACTGATTTATTAGTTTATCATGTTGTAAGTTTGTAGTTTTTACTTGAATTTAATTTATTTAGCACAATACATTAAACTTTTGGTCGAAAATGTCATTAAAATGAACCGTAACGCGAAAATAAATGTAGGCACAATTTTTGTCTGTCTAGAGAAATTCATTGATTTTTCGTTATCTTTAGCAGTTTCTGAGATCATGGATTACCATCGAAAATGAAACAGTCTGTACAATATTTTTCGTTGATTCTTGAAAAATTTGACTTTACGAGTAGTTTTGAAAATAGTGCCAAGTGACGTGCACAAAAACCATAAAACCCATAAAAGTATATACATATATAGAAGTATAAAATCTATACTAATGGGCCCCTTAAGGTGGCCATATTCCCGGCCGAGAAATAGTGAAATTTCTGGCGTTTTTAGGTACTGAAATCTTTAAAAGTAAAACGTGTAGAACAAAAGTAAGCACAAAAATAAAATCCTTGATGTTTTGTTTATTCATTGTTACCATNTTTGCTGTCAAATGTCAATTTTTCCAGTGGCGTAAAAGTTAGGGGGGAAAAGCCCTTACGATACCTTAAAATCTCCACCACTGGCACGTTCAATAAATTTGAGAAGGGTGTGAAAAAGTAGCCATTAATAGTGGTAATGCGTGTGCAAAAACTCAGTCCTGTAGTTCAAACGGTTCCTAAGATATTGCCAAAAAATTTGAAAAAAAATGAAAGTTTTGGCACCGTGTATCTCTAAAACGAAAGCCCGAAGAGAAAAATGGAAGAGGAAAAGAATGTTTCTTTTTTCAAGAGGAATTTACAGTTTTCCGTTGCGACACTTATTTAGGAACACCCTGTATAGTATATTTATAGAGTAGAAGGTAGTATTTATTTCAGGATGAGTTAGTGTCTGAAATATGTATGTAGATCCTTGAATTGAAGTCATAGAATTAAAAATAGAAAATTAAAAAAAAAAATAGTATAGACGAATACCCAGATCTATCACAATATCAAATCCTCAGATGTCTTCCAGTTTAAAATAAATATTTTCTGTAATCTGCATACATTAAAGAGAACTCCACCCATTCCCTAATTCTATGTTTGCGGTACAAAGTTGATTTCCTTGCATTTTTCACCTTAAGTAAATGCCACTTCCTTAAGTATGTACAGGGTGTCTCAAACTCGATAGTATGGGCCTACTGTGAGGACACAAAAAATTTAAATAAAATTTGGGACACGTGGTGTTAAATGGGAAGATGTAAGCTCCATTTTCAATAGAAAGTATTATCTTTGGGATTTGACAGAAACGACTAATGACGTCATGAATTATATTTTTACCAGGAACATTCTGTAGTATAACAACCCCAGGTTCGATCGAAAAAAAATAAATAAATATAAACGTAGCTGTGGCCAAAAATATGTGATCGTCATAAGGAATACCTACGTTGTATACATCTATTTTTAATTGACCGGAAGGCGCTGGTAACTTTAAAGAGGAGAAGTATGGTTTAATTTTATAAAACAAAAGCAGAATAAATACACCTAACTTTATTATTTATGTACAACAGTCTTCAAATTGAACATGTGACAAATAGAAAGAGCAACAAAAACATTAACAACCATTTAACATAAAATGAGAGTGCCAGGCTCACCTAGAGCTCCTGTGGGGAAAGAGCATGGCAGAGAAACCCACGATCGTTGCTCTAACCACCCAAATATAAATACAAAACAACCGCTAACCAAAGGCATA
>NW_019416767.1:171736-182312 GCF_000390285.2 Anoplophora glabripennis
AAGTAAATGTTATAAGAATATTTACATGTGGAATTATATATAAAAAAGTTAGTATTTTCGTAGATTTCAGTACCTAAAACCTTGATGGTTTGATCGTTTTTTGAACCTGTTTATTCGTTTTACTGCGGCGTCATTGAAAATACTCAGGTGGCATGACATAACATTCCTATTATTTGATAAGCTTTAGATTATTCAGTTATTAAATGTTTGAAATTATTTGTCTTTGCGGAAAACACTATTTAAAGAATATGGGGCCCTTAAACAATTGCTATTTAAGATTAGTTCAATACAATTTGATATAAGGGGAGTTTTGCGGTAGCTGAAAATACTGGGTTTATTTTCTACATAAAATATTGATATTGCTAGGACTACTCGAAGCAGTCTTTTGTCGTATTTTTTTAAATCACAGGGGTTTATTTACTGGAAATGAGTTTACTTGTTACCAAAATGCAACGTTCTAGAGAAAAATAGGTTTCACTTTAAACTTTACTTTATTTAAACTTCGTTCCTTTAATTTGTAAGTATATCAAACTATTTCATGATTTAGATAAACTTACCTCTATTTCAAACATAGCGTCTACTGTAATAAACATTTAAATGTAAAATGTGGAATAATATTTCAGAATTTGTAAATAAATAATAATTAATTAAACTTGAGCGAAAAATGTATAAAATTAAAGAAAAAAGCTTTTTACAGTGTTTAGTTAATTAGTTTTCCGCAGTATTGTGATGAAGCAGCTACAATACTTTCAGGTTCGTTTAACTCCTGCTGTTGCGCTGCGCTTTTGCGGATATTTGAAATGCTATTCTGCGCTGCTGCAGTAGTGCCGTGTGAAAATTGGTATTAAAACCCGTATGTTACTTTAAGACTTACGGTGAAATGAACTAAGGGGCCGCTAGCTCAAAATTTAATTTAATAATTAGTTACCTTTTGTGGTATACTTACATTGACTTCTACTGTAGTAACGTTCGATAAAACGGAGTCGTCTTGTTGCTCCAAAATATGCTCAAATCTTAGAAGATAAGTGTCGTTTTTCCAAGGTTCGTAAGTCAAGATGTTAATATTTTCAGGAAGGGATTTGGAGAGAGCAGTATACTAGAAATTGAGAATAAAAGCTAGCGTCAGTAACGTTAGATATATTTTAAGAGAGTAATCAGAAAAAATACGAGGGTCATTCAAAATCTACTACTTGCTTGCAAACAAAAGACGCTCAAAGAATACAAACGCTCATCTTACTTTTTTAAATTTGGGAGGGAGCTATGTACAAATAAGTTAGTATTTACAATATAATGGGTGATTATTTTAACATAGTACTACGTACTTTCAAGTACCTATCTCGAAAATAAGCATTCTATGAAACAATTTTTCATAATCCCTCCTTGTAATGGGACGAACGGTAACTTTGAAATGTTAACACATAAAACACACTACAGAAATGAGAACCCCTACTTTTTCATTGCAGATTTGGCGGGCTTGGTAATCGACCTATGCATACGATTCTGCAATGTGTTTGCAATAAAAAATACCACGTTTTATATAAATACTGGAAATTCGTCACCAAAAAAGTTGCAAATTTCGAATAACTGGGAAATTGTTACCTGTAGCAATATAAATGGTTGGTGAATAAATTACTTTTAGACTAACCCAGGAACAACGACGTGGACATGGTAGTTTTTTGTTTCCTTCGGGGTGCTCGATTAAAATGAGTTGTTTCTAAAAAGTTATTTCCTTCTACATTTATTTAGTGTTTTTACAGTTACAAAAGACACGAGGAAAGAAATGACAAAAAATATTTTTATAAAAATTATTTTTAACAAAAGAAATGGTATTTTTAAAACAAAATACGAAAAAATACATACGTTTGAAAGCAGATTTAATCAAGCATTCCGATAAGTCACAAGCGAAGGAAATCACTTTGACTGAGTATCCCAAAAAGGAATGCCTGTTCCTGGGTTAAGATACTAATAATTTCTTGACAAGTCGTTTTTCAGTAACTGAGACTTTAAGACTAATTTAGATTTTGTTGATTATAGAATAGAAGTTCATTCACATTCATAAGTACATTTTCAGTCATAAAGTCAGGTACTTATAAAAGTACTGGTACACATATATGAATAAAAATCGTCAATAGATAAAAAACAGTGAGACAATAAGAAATTTTTAACAAACTTTTGAAAGATTTTACAAGACATCTGTTTGATTTTATTGTATTTAAAATTATTAACAAAGTTGTTACAAAGTCCAATTTCTAGTTTATTATTTTTTGTAATGTTAATGCGGGAAAATGGAATAACAATATTCTCAGCATGCCTGGTACAGTGTTGGTGTACGTTGAAATGTTTGACCTAATTTCCAACATTTTTATGAATAAGAAGTAAGGATTCATATATAAAAAGGCATGCAAGTGGTAAAATCCTCAATTTTTTTAAATAAATCGCCACTAGAAGTAGTTCTAGATACACCAGCAACAAGACGAACCGCAGCATTCTGCAGAATGAAAGCTTTTTGGGCATTACTAGAATTAACCCAAAGTGCAATGCCGTATGTCAAATGACTATGAACTAAAGAGTAATACACCATTCTCATTACACTATTATCAACTGAAGGACGCAGCTGTATTAACAGGAATATTTGTGTTGATAGTTTTGAACATAGGTTATCAACATGTGCTGTCCAGTTTAGACTAGAATCTAGAGTAAGACCCAAATACTTTACATCCGATTTGGATTGGATTTTACTAGAAGTAAATGTTAGGTGTTGAGTTTTGGAAACATTTAGCTTCAAGTTATTCGCTGAAAACCAATTTTCCACCGCAATCAAACTACCCGAATTCATATCTTTACGCAAAGAGGATACATGTACTGTTAGGAATATTGACCGGCAAGTCGTTGATGTATATCAGGAAAAGCACAGGACCTAATACTGACCCTTGAGGTACATCATTACATAAAGGATTTAAGGTAGATTCTGTGCTCTATATATTGACATATTGTTTGCCTGCCTGTTAAATAAGATTGAAAATGTTGTAATTATTTATTATTATTATCTATCACGAATAAAAAATAATGCTTAAGACAAATACTACGTACTTTTAGCCGTAAAATCTGAATCTGTAATAAAAAGTAGGAGTTCCTACTTAAGATTTCAAATATGATGAAAACCTTAGCAGTTTTGTCAGTGGCGACCATACGGCCCCTTGCAGGGGTAACTCAGGAAAAAGTTTTTATTGTTCAACTTCAAAATGGATTAATATTAAGTCACGAAATTTTGGGGTTGTATTACTATTTTTATGCTTAATAATCAGTATAATATAAAAATCAAAATTTGCTACAGGGCCGTAAGAAAATTGCAGCAGGAATTTTTGAGCACCTAGAAAACGGCTCACTATTAAAATCTAACAAGAGTACCTTTTTTGTACAAAATATGAACCCTTTTTATATTTTCGGTTCAGGAACTAGAAAAATTGGTCCCGCATTTTCTTACTACCCTGCAGCAAATTTTGATTGAGGCCTTTTTAAAAAATTTAGATGCTCAGTGGCGGAAATACAGGGTATCGATGGCATATTTTTCTAAATAAAATAGTAGGTACGCCCCTGCTTTACGGTAACAATCATAATATTTTCGGATTCGTCTTTCAATTTTCTGCAAATTACTACTCTCTTATGTTTTTCGAGAAAAGCCTGATTTTTGAGTAAAACTTAAAAAATGAACTGAAAATCTCACTGGATTTCTTTTTATGGTGTGCTGTTAAACGACTGGTATACAATGAACAAATTAATACACCTGAGCAGTTAGAAGAAATAATAAATAATGCTTTTCATCAGATTTAATCAACAATAAATTTCGAACAAATTGCATTTTCGTTACTAAAAGGATGTGGCGCCTGTGTTCGTGGAAATGGAGGTTTTGAGCATTTACTCAAATAAAATCATTAAAATGATGCCTATAATGTAATTAATTTCTTTATTCGAATAAATAACCGAATGATTAGTGCTTGCCATGTCATTTAAGTAAAAGTGTTTTCAGTTAGTTTTTTAAGTTTTACTCGAAAATCAGGCTTTTTTCGAAAAACATAAGAGAGTAGTAATTCGCAGAAAATTGAAAGACGAATCCGAAAATATCATGATTGGTACCATAAAGCAGTGGGCGCACTATTTTATTTAAACAAATATGCCACAGATACCCTGTATTTCCGCCACTGAACCATCTAAATTTTAGAAAAAGGCGTCATTTTTAGACAATGTTTAAATACATGTGTCCAATTTCAAATTATTTCACTTACTAGTTTTTAAATTATTTAAAAAAATTACAAATATTTTTTTTTAAGTTCAACACTGTATCTTTTAAAAAAGATAAAAATTTTATACGAAAGATTCCCCTTAAAATTCATCAAAGAATACGAGGTTTCATTTTTGGTCACCGTTTGTGAATCCCCCTTTATTTCTTTCCATTGCTCAAAATATTGTTTTAAAATGTTTTATCAAAGTATTTCCAAATTGTCGCTTTACCTTATCGTCACGATTTCACCCTATTTTTGGGGATATTTTAGTGTTTTACTAAAAAATGCCCTTGTAGATCGGTTTTTGGGCAGCGGATTCGGATTCAGCATAAAAAAATACGCAAATTCTCATGTCTGGTACATAACCTTTTTGTGGGGCTGTGTAGTTTAATGAACTCGCCCCTGAAGTTATGACAAGGACTGGAAGAACACCCCATATATACAGCCGGCGCCGTAGAAATCTTATTCCTATTTATATCTTAAGATTTATCTTGCAAACTAAGTGCATTTATGACTATTAATTAGGCTGTTTTGGTTACTATGATTTTTTTATAAGCTTGCTTATATAAATGAAGTAACGAGAACGAGAATACTTAACGATTAAAAGATTAATGGTCTAGACGGCTACTGGTTGTTTAGTTCAATATTGGTAAAAGTATTGCAGACAGAATAAAGCAGAAGTGGAGACAACAACACGCTTTAAAAGGAACTCAAGGAAAAGGTCGCCGAAAAGTTTCTACTCCGGAAGAAGTTGATGTCTTTGTAAATTTTACATGGAAGAACCCGTCTGAATTTGAAAGTGCGGCTGTAGAACAGGTGAATTTTCTTGGAAGTGTTCGGACGACACAGAAACAATTAGGGCAAGTGGCTTAAAAAGTTGTTTAGCGGCAAATATGCAATATTTAGTAAACTTTGCTCTTGACTTTGCCAGTAGGGTATTTAATTATGAAACAACATTGTTCCTTTTTGCTTTAATATTAAATCGTACATATTCAAAGTAATCAGTTATTTTGTAAACTTTTTTGGCACTTCGTGGAATTACTGGTAAGTTTGTAAACCAAACAAAATTTTGAGATAAATTATATTCCTATTTCAGAACGCATTACACAAAAGGAAAATCTACGGGCAGACCAACTGTACTTACAGAAAAGATCGTCGATAATAAGCGAATAGGTCTCATAAAGTCTTTACCAAAGTATGTATGTATTTCTTTTATTAAGTCTTTTCAAATTCTCTAAAATGTATTAACTTTGAAATTTTTATTTGAAATTGGAATCAAATTGTAGTACACTCATACAAGGTATCTGTTGTTCAGGATTTACTTCTTGTAAACCATGGAATACGATTACATGTCAGTTGTTTTTAGAAAACATGAATAATTCATTGGGATTATCGTTTTTCACTGACAAAGCATGGTTTCACATATCAGCTAAATTATAGAGCCTGGGCTACTGAAAATTCTTATGCATTTGTATAAACTAGTTTACATCCCTTAAAAGTAGGCGTTTGATAGTAATATTAAGAAGACGTAGTAGTAGTAGGGCTTATATCCTTCCCTGTAGTATGTGATTCTGTCCCTATATGAAATATCTATTCCTTATATGAAACTTATAAATGCTGAAAAATATCGAACCCTTATTTTAGAGCTATTTTTAGTAAAATTACATGATATTGAGTTGCAATTGGGTCACTTTCAACAAGATATCTGATTATTCAAGGGTTGTGGCCAGCTAGATAAGTGGGTCTAACTCCTTTTGATTATTTTTGTTTGGATATTTTAGGATATTCATGAAAGATGAAACTAACATTATAGCTGCAAAATGTGTATAAAAATATGAACAAGTCAATTTGTGCATTGTTAAATAAGGATTCCATTAAGGATAAGATATTGTAATGATTTTATCAAGAATATGGCAATATAGAGTAGGGATTAATTTATGAGTTTGAGCTTATTTCATATTGCAATAAAACAATATTATTAGAGTAATGGTTTGTTAATTAATCATATAGTAAACAGTCACTTTTTTATAATGCTGTTTTATCTATAAGAAAAAATAAACTCTGTATCCGTCTATTTTACTCTCTAATAAAATATAAAAATACATACATTACAATAAAATTAAAAGCATTTCAACGAAAAAACAAAAGTATTTTTTATATTGTCTGTGGTATTAAGTTTAATGTCAACAGTTCAGATTAATAAATCTCAATTTTATTTAATTACGTTTGTAACCATGCCAACAATTGCACTGAGGGACTTTTAATTTATAGTACCAATCATGCAATGTTGGTTGCCTATACTTGACGTCACGTGGTTTTACGGTGGTTTTGTAGTATAATAAACATCAACCTTAAAACATAGTTATATTACACTATTTTATATTAGATTATTCTTGTTAATGTTCCATTTTTTAGATTGTTAATTGATTTTTGTTACATATTTTTATTTCTTGTATGCATTTTCTTGTTTTTATATTGATGCTTATTTTATATAGTCTAAAAGAGTAGGTATAAATTACAACAAACATATTACTTGTTCTATTTTCTACGGCGTCGACTTGCCAACACAAAGTATTCCTAATGAAACACCCGGGTGTATTAAAAAAATACATACAGGTAGTTACTAATTTCCAAAAGTTAGAAAAATATTATACGGCTTTACAAGTCATATAAAAAGTTGGGCACCGCATACTTGCACATATTTATAGCACTCTGTACATATATTTTTTATTCTTTAACGAATACTAGATTTTGAACCATCGTCGTATTTTATTGAAAATTTGGAAAATATAATAGGAAAAGCATTTACCGAAAGTTTTAATTTTTGTTTAATAGTGTCCAATGAAACGCTGTCAACATTTCCAACTCCTATCCATGGTTGAACAAGTTTTTTTTGGGCCAAAATACGCTGTTGTGCTGCACTGGTTTTACCTGAAAATTTAAATTTTTGTTGAAGTTGAAGCTGTGAGGTTTAGAGAGATTTTTTTTTTAATATTGATTCCCAGAAAGTATTATTTTTATTAAAAATACGTGGTTAATAGTATGTCCATGGTTACCGGGAAAACAATTTTATTATACATTTTACATAAAAAAGCACACTTGTTAAAAAAATTGTGCTTATATTTAAAATGAGAAAGTTAACATTTCATAGATTTTATCCATTCACAATATTAAAAGATATCAAAATGTCATAATAGTAAATTCCCTTTATTTTTACTCGTTCCAAAAAATAATACTTAGCAAATTCACTTCATTTTTTCAATAAAACGATTTGTATACAAAACTGGTTTAATTTTTTGAAAAATGTTATAAATTTTGAAAAGAATGTCCATAAAAATTTGAAGGCAAGCGAGAACTTGATTATACCTTCATCTAACCTCTTCCAAAGATATGGACTTTATAGATTCCCTAATGTATTGTTTTAGCTGGTCAATGTTATCGCCCAAATTCTGCAGTACATAATTGTTTCAGTAGACCCTACAATAAAAGTCAATGATCGTTAAATCTGGACAACGTGGAGGCCATGGATATGGACTATAACCTCCAATTCAGCGATTGGGACATATATTCTGTAACCAAATCCTAACAATTACAGAATAATGCGCCAAACAACCGTCTTGCTGGAAATAAAAAGAATTTCGGAGGTTTAGTGGTAAATTTTCCAATTTATTAGTGAAAAAAGGTATGGCCCTATTACACAGGCACACAAAAAAAATGTCAAGGCCCGGTCTACCTTCTGGGTCCCCTCCGTCTTTGGGGTCGCTGAAACCGAATATGATCATAAAAAAAATTAACTATACATTTCCCCGTTACCACCCCCATACACCCCCTTCTGGGAGTTGAAATGTCAATTCTGATACAAAGTCGAGTAGGGTGTGTATTCCTATGTTCTTTGGGCCACTAAGAACGAAGAAGATTACCAAAAATGAATTAGACCCCCTCGTTACCTCCTAGCGTCCCTTTACCCCCGTACACCCCTTTTTGGGAGTTGAAATGTCAATTCTCAGACAAAGTCAGGTGAGGTGAGTATTCCTTTGTTTTCTGGGCCACTAAGAACGAAGAAGTCTACCAAAAATGAATTAGACCCCCTCGATACCCCCTAGCGTCTTTTTACCACCCCCGTACACCCCTTTCTGGAAGTTGAAATGTCAATTCTCAGACAAAGTCTAGTAGGGTGTGTATTCCTATGTTTTCTGGGCCACTAAGAACGAAGAAGACTACCAAAAATTAATTAGACCCTTCGTTACCTCCTAGCATCTCTTTACCACCCCCGTACACCCCTTTCTGGAAGTTGAAATGTCAATTCTCAGCCAAAGTCGAGTAGGGTGTGTATTCCTATGTTTTCTGGGCCACTAAGCACGAAGAAGACTACCAAAAATAAATAAGACCCCCTTGTTACCCCCTAGCGTCATTTTACCCCACCCCCATACACCCCTTTATGGGGGTTGAAGTGTCAATTTTCATACAAAGTCGAGTGGATTGTGTATGTTTTCTAGGCTGCTGAAAACAAATGTGGGTGGCAAAGGGTGCTAAGGATTGACGAGGGGGTTGGATTCATTTTCGGTAGTCTTCTTTGTTTTCAGCAGCCTAGAAAATGTAGGCATACACAACCCACTCGACTTTGTATGAAAATTTACACCTCAACCCTCATAAAGGGGTGTATGGGGTGGTAAAGTGACGCTAGGGGATAACGAGGGGGTCTTATTCATTTTTGGTAGTCTTCTTCGTTCTTAGTGGCTCAGAAAACATAGGAATACTCACCCTACTCGACTTTGTATGAGAATTGACATTTCAACTCCCAAAAGGGGGTGTATGGGGGTGGTAACGGGAAATTACTAGTTAAAATTTTTTTATGGTCATATTCGGTTTCAGCGACCCCAAAAACGGAAGAGCAGGGGGGTCTACCCTCTGGGTCTTGACCTTGACATTTTTTTTTGTGTGCCTGTGTTATTTTAGAAAAGGAAACCGCACACCAAACATTTATATTGAAATATTATTGCCTAGATGGTATTTTAAAATGAGGATTCGCGGCACTCTTATATTGGAAATTTTGCGAAACAAGAATGCCATTTGTCGAAAAAGTGGATTTGTCCGAAAACATAATTTGTCGATGGAAGTTTCGTTCGATACACAGACAAAAAACGAGATGTTTCCCTTTAACAGAATTTAATTTTATTTCACAACTTTTTTCACAACTCCTGTATTTTGAACGTCTCCTTAGTGACATCGTAGGATATTCATTTACTGTTTTTTTTAAACGTACATTGACACAAGTGAAGAATAAAATGTCGTCGAATAAAATTTCGTTGCAACATACTATTTGAAGTAAAATGAAATAATGTCAAGGATTGAATAATTATTGTTATAAACCACAAGCAAAACTTTCTAGAAAAAATGTTTCTTCCTTTCGACACATCTATTAATAAACAAAATGCACCAATTTTGCCATAACTTGGAATTATATATCTTTTTTCATACTTCAAACTTTGTCGAAAATTATAACATTTTCACACTCTGATCAATCTAACTGTGAACATAAATTTTTGTAAATTGGTAATCAAAGTGGGGAAGTTTTGCCACAAATGGGAATTATTTTGTAACTTTTAATTCCAAACAACTTTTCCTAGTAATCACTTTTTCGAAAGAGTAAAAATAAAGGTAGCTTACTTATTTTCAGAAGAATATAAAATAAATAAGTTGTTGATTTCATTCACTCTAACCGTGCATGTACTGTATAGTTAAAATATAGGGACATAATTAATAATAAATACAATGTTCAGACATTTTTATAATTTATAAAAAATTATAGAAAACCTAATTTAATATATTTTCCTTGATACATTATAGAAATATTTTTTGTTATCTTTTAATGTGCCAAATTCCTAAAGGACACTAGTAGTTATACTATAGGCGTACGGAGCCAAAATCCCATGTATTTTCTTATGGAGGTTCATCCTGGTCATTTTTGACGAATTTTACCCCCACTCCTCCTCCTTTTCCCTTCCCCCTTCCCTCCCCCGCCAGCCAATCAGAGCGCAGCATTTTTGGCGGGAAAAATGGTGGGAAATTCAAAATGTAGTCGCCTAGGACTTTGACCCCACATAGGGCTTTGCCCCCTAGGGTCCCCATGCAGGTATCCCCACATAGGGCTTTGCCCCCTAGGACCCCTCACCTAAGGCTTTGCCCCCTAGGACCCCCACCTAAGGCTTTGCCCCCTAGGGCCCCCATGCAGGTATCCCCACGTAGGTTGCCTTCCGAGCGTAGGGCTTCGCCGCACCTAGGACTTTGCCCCCAGG
>NW_019416767.1:183977-279375 GCF_000390285.2 Anoplophora glabripennis
ACTTATATTCGAAAAATAAATCATAAAATCAGAAAAAAAAATCATATCGTTTCAATTTAAAACCCCATAAAAATAAATAATGCTAGAAACTTAGAACTTAACAAAAAAAAGACATACTAGAAAATTTAAAAACGGCCTAAAAATCAAAAACTAGAAGTTTTTGATTTTTAATCAAAATAAATCGAAAAAAATCAATCAAAATTTCATATAAAATCCTATTAATTCAACAGAAAATTTATACGTAAAATAATTTATATATATTTATCATAAAATAATTACGGTTTGAGGTAATATCCACATAAAAAACTTACCAACTGAAACAAGGAAACGCCACAGAGCGCAGGGCTATAGGGTGGGGGGCGGTTCTTTGATAGCCATAGGGGTCTCAACAACAACAGCAATAATTAGTTGGATGCCCCAGCAACTCAATTCCACAAAAAAATGTTCGCACGCATGCACACAAACGAAAGCGTTATCTATACATGCCCCTTGAAGGCGACGACCCTTATCTTATTAGGACTGGTATTACAGACGCCAAGGGCTGTACTCTCCCGCATGAAAGCGGTACCTGTCACGCTAACGTGAGGAAGAAAGTCGACCGCCAGCCCACGAGCCCCGCGAGCACCACACCTCCGTACACCTCAACAGATCAGCGAAGAATGAACGATTATAAAAGCTATTAAGCTTAAGATGCGCACCGCTACCACCACCACGTATATCACGTGTTTCCTACATCTTACGATGGAAGTGACGTCATATGGTCAATTGGCGCTAAATTTAAAATTCAATTACGACAAGGGGATAAATATAATAATATACCTTTGGTAAACAAGAAAGTACCGGGCTTAATCACCAAGTCGTCAACTCATGGCGGCATGGAAGTGACGTCATATGGTCAATTGGCGCTAAATTTAAAATTCAATTACGACAAGGGGATAAATATAATAATATACCTTTGGTAAACAAGAAAGTACCGGGCTTAATCACCAAGTCGTCAACTCATGGCGGCATGGAAGTGACGTCATATGGTCAATTGGCGCTAAATTTAAAATTCAATTACGACAAGGGGATAAATATAATAATATACCTTTGGTAAACAAGAAAGTACCGGGCTTAATCACCAAGTCGTCAACTCATGGCGGCATGGAAGTGACGTCATATGGTCAATTGGCGCTAAATTTAAAATTCAATTACGACAAGGGGATAAATATAATAATATACCTTTGGTAAACAAGAAAGTACCGGGCTTAATCACCAAGTCGTCAACTCATGGCGGCATGGAAGTGACGTCATATGGTCAATTGGCGCTAAATTTAAAATTCAATTACGACAAGGGGATAAATATAATAATATACCTTTGGTAAACAAGAAAGTACCGGGCTTAATCACCAAGTCGTCAACTCATGGCGGCATGGAAGTGACGTCATATGGTCAATTGGCGCTAAATTTAAAATTCAATTACGACAAGGGGATAAATATAATAATATACCTTTGGTAAACAAGAAAGTACCGGGCTTAATCACCAAGTCGTCAACTCATGGCGGCATGGAAGTGACGTCATATGGTCAATTGGCGCTAAATTTAAAATTCAATTACGACAAGGGGATAAATATAATAATATACCTTTGGTAAACAAGAAAGTACCGGGCTTAATCACCAAGTCGTCAACTCATGGCGGCATGGAAGTGACGTCATATGGTCAATTGGCGCTAAATTTAAAATTCAATTACGACAAGGGGATAAATATAATAATATACCTTTGGTAAACAAGAAAGTACCGGGCTTAATCACCAAGTCGTCAACTCATGGCGGCATGGAAGTGACGTCATATGGTCAATTGGCGCTAAATTTAAAATTCAATTACGACAAGGGGATAAATATAATAATATACCTTTGGTAAACAAGAAAGTACCGGGCTTAATCACCAAGTCGTCAACTCATGGCGGCATGGAAGTGACGTCATATGGTCAATTGGCGCTAAATTTAAAATTCAATTACGACAAGGGGATAAATATAATAATATACCTTTGGTAAACAAGAAAGTACCGGGCTTAATCACCAAGTCGTCAACTCATGGCGGCATGGAAGTGACGTCATATGGTCAATTGGCGCTAAATTTAAAATTCAATTACGACAAGGGGATAAATATAATAATATACCTTTGGTAAACAAGAAAGTACCGGGCTTAATCACCAAGTCGTCAACTCATGGCGGCATGGAAGTGACGTCATATGGTCAATTGGCGCTAAATTTAAAATTCAATTACGACAAGGGGATAAATATAATAATATACCTTTGGTANTGCTCTACCACTGAGCTAAAGAGGCTCATGCTAGGTTTACTAGCAAGCCTGCATATTAGGTTAGAATTTTTGCTAACACTGCAATTATAAAGGAAATAAAATATCAGGTTACAGTTTATGCTAAAAACAGGTCTGAACCAGTAGAAAACAGGTCTGAACCTTGACCCCAGACGACCTAAGAATGACGTAATACTGTTTGGAGTTCATTGACCTCTATTATCATGATTTATGCTAACATTGCGATTTTGAAGAAACTAAGGTACTAATTACAAGTATGTTCTGCGCATACATTAAACATATTTTTTATTGAAGCCGCTCTTCGAGGTACTTTCTATAAATACAGGTGCCGTTATCGACTTACAACATTTCTAATGCTGGGAAAAATATCAGTTGATCACCAGCTATTAGTGAGATGAATATCTTAACTACTCTATCTTAATTCCTATAATATTTCACAAGATCAAGCACATATCTGCATTTTCCGTGATGCTCTCTATAATAGTTCTAGGGTGCTATCCAATAAAAAATATCAAATAATTCATAGACATGAATTTAAGATAGTGTAAAGAAATATACCTAATTTTTGGAAAATAAAAAAATATATATAATTCTTCACGATGCTTACCTCACATACAATATATTAGATGGTTCCGTACACAATGGTTTTCCATTTCTTAAGTAGCACTGTTATGATTTTTAGTTGATAAATATTATATAATTCATTATAATTAGGTAGCTGCTAATTTTGTAATTTAATTGGAAAAAATAAAATAATGTCTATATAATTTCTGTTTTATTTGTTTTAGCCTATCCAAAAAATAAATAAAATCCACAAATAATAATAATTATACAACATACTATCTATTGAATAGTGCCCCAAGGTAGGGTGTCGTAAGAAATAATTAAAGTATTTGAATATAAATTAAATTTGTTAAGTAATTCTTTACAAAATGAAGGTGATGACTTGGAGATTAAGCCCGGTACTTTCTTGTTTACCAAAGGTATATTATTATATTTATCCCCTTATCGTAATTGAATTTTAAATTTAGCGCCAATTGACCATATGACGTCACTTCCATGCCGCCATGAGTTGACGACTTGGTGATTAAGCCCGGTACTTTCTTGTTTACCAAAGGTATATTATTATATTTATCCCTTTGTCTTAACTGAATTTTAAATTTAGCGCCAATTGACCATATGACGTCACTTCCATCGGAAGATGTAGAAAACACGTGATATACGTGGTTGTGGTAGCGGTGCGCATCTTAAGCTTAATAGCTTTTATAATCGTTCATTCTTCGCTGATCTGTTGAGGTGTGGTGCTCGCGGGGCTCGTGGGCTGGCGGTAGACTTTCTTCCTCACGTTAGCCTGACAGGTACCGCTTTCATGCGGGAGAGTACTGCCCTTGGCGTCTGTAATACCAGTCCTAATAAGATAAGGGTCGTCGCCCTCAAGGGGCATGTATAGATAACGCTTTCGTTTGTGTGCATGCGTGCGAACATTTTTTTGTGGAATTGAGTTGCTGGGGCTTCCAACTAATTATTGCTGAGATGTAGAAAACACGTGATATACGTGGTGGTGGTAGCGGTGCGCATCTTAAGCTTAATAGCTTTTATAATCGTTCATTCTTCGCTGATCTGTTGAGGTGTACGGAGGTGTGGTGCTCGCGGGGCTCGTGGGCTGGCGGTCGACTTTCTTCCTCACGTTAGCGTGACAGGTACCGCTTTCATGCGGGAGAGTACAGCCCTTGGCGTCTGTAATACCAGTCCTAATAAGATAAGGGTCGTCGCCTTCAAGGGGCATGTATAGATAACGCTTTCGTTTGTGCGCATGCGTGCGAACATTTTTTGTGGAATTGAGTTGCTGGGGCTTCCAACTAATTATTGCTGTTGTTGTTGAGGCCCCTATGGCTATCAAAGAACCGCCCCCACCCTATAGCCCTGCGCTCTGTGGCGTTTCCTTGTTTCAGTTGGTAAGTTTTTTATGTGGATATTACCTCAAACCGTAATTATTTTATGATAAATATATATAAATTATTTTACGTATAAATTTTCTGTTGAATTAATAGGATTTTATATGAAATTTTGATTGATTTTTTTCGATTTATTTTGATTAAAAATCAAAAACTTCTAGTTTTTGATTTTTAGGCCGTTTTTAAATTTTCTAGTATGTCTTTTTTTTGTTAAGTTCTAAGTTTCTAGCATTATTTATTTTTATGGGGTTTTAAATTGAAACGATATGATTTTTTTATCTGATTTTATGATTTATTTTTCGAATATAAGTTTTTGCTATTTTTTTCCAGTTTTTAATTAAATTTATGGGATTTTGAAATTGAAATAATATGATATTTTTATGAATAGTTCCAAGTTTTTAATGTAGTTTCTTATAGAAATAATTTTTTTGTCTTTTTTCGTAAAGAGTTTATATTAATGCTTTAAATGATTTTTAATAGGATTTCTTCGTAAAGAGTTTAAGATTAATGCTTTTAATGGTTTTTAATAGGATTTCTTCTTAAAGAGTTTAAGATTAACGCGTTGACACCGTGTGACCCTCGAACGATAAACGTCAGACGGTTTTGAATGTAATATTCCACTAATGTGTTTTTGATAACACTAATATTATTTGTAGTTGTGCGAGTACAGAAGCCACCAGACCACCGGGTGATCTTGAAGTATATTTTAATGAATTTATAACGACTCACTAATATCCATTTAATTGCTGATAAAATAAAAGTAATTAAAATAATGAGTAGCTACGCAGCGTACTATACAGTGTCATCCTACTCACATGGGCTTTAACATGGTACGGCGGTATTAAGAAGTTACAAAGCATTTAACACATGTAGCTACTCTAGTTAGTTTATATTTAACTCATACATTTATAATAGCATAGAATTATTCCAGTAAGTATTGAGTAATTATCTTGGAGTATATTTTTTCTTAGATGATGTTATTAGCCTGTTATATTGACAATGTCCGCGCGATCCACTTGCTACGCCATCTACTGATAAGCGCTCGTCCGCGTTCTGAACTAATTTGCAAATGGGGGAAAATAATTAAAATTGAAATCGCTGCTGCTCTGGCACCCGCTTAATGGGGCCCATGACGACGGCGGCAGAGCCCTAGCGGGGGTGTAGAGTCCTATATGGGGACCCGTGACTGGGAGGGCGAAGCCCTAGGCCTACCTATGTGGGATAAAGACATACATGGGACCTTAGGACCAATCACCTTCCACGCAGACCGCAGCCATCTTATCCCTAACGACCAGTCACCTTCCACGCAGACCGCAACCATCTTATCCCTAACGACCAATCACCTTCCACGCAGACCGCCGCCATCTTATCCCTAACGACCAATCACCTTCCACGCAGACCGCCGCCATCTTGTGACGTTACATCCGCTGCAGACCGCAACGTGGTTCCTTGCTAGCTCTTTAGGAAACTAAGGTGGTATCGGTGTCCTTACTGATAACGCCAAGTACTACTACTACTGATAAGCGTTTGCTGCGCTCCAACACCGAAGCGTGGGGCCCTGGGGCGAAGCTCCTCGCAGGAAACTAACTCCGGCATACCTACGTTGGGGTACTCGCGACAGCGTATCCCCGACATGGGGTGACCTACGCGGACGGCGTGGGTGACCTGCGTGGGGGCCCCTGGGGGCAAAGTCCTGGGGGCAAAGTCCTAGGTGCGGCGAAGCCCTACGCTCGGAAGGCAACCTACGTGGGGATACCTGTATGGGGGCCCTAGGGGGCAAAGCCTAAGGTGGGGTCCTAGGGAGGCAGCTCCTCGAATGACCTTGAAAGGTACCATTTTCGCTAATTTGAACCTCCATAAGAAAATACATGGGATTTTGGCTCCGTATGAACATAGCTATACTACTGACACTGCTCTTGAAATCGATAACCTAAATAAATTTTCAAACTTTCCTCTTCTTATACGTACTAATAGATGTTTTTGCAAGTTTGCAAAATAATTAAGATACTCCAACTAGATTTTTCCAAAAATAAAGAACTTATAGGTTACTCATTTTATGGTTTATTCGTTCAATAATTTCTGAAAATTTTAAATTACCATGTTACTTATTCTATAAAATTATGAAAAATAAATATTACCATCTGGATTACTCTTTGCAGCAGAGCCAATTATTAGATAATGCGAACCACGAACATAGACACCACTTCCAAACTCCATCTCATTGAGGCTTTCGACCAACCCTTTATGGTCATCGTGCATAATTCTTCTATGGATCTGAAGATATAATAAATTCAAAACAAGTTAAACTATCGATATGGTATGAATAAGATTCTGTTCCATTAAAGAGCATTCAAATTTAAATTGTAATTTAAACTATATACTATAGAACTGAAACAAATATCCACCTTTTATACACTACAAGGTTTGCGGAAGATCAGATGGGTTAATAACAAATATTTTTTAGTAGGAAATACAAGAATTTGATGGCGATTTCCAAAATAATCACATCTTGATCATCAAAGTCCATGTTAGATTTTATTATCCGTATTTATGTACCCTTTGAATTTCAAGGTTAGATAAAACAGGTGATCTGTTTTATCAACTTGTTTTCTATTCCTATTTGGAGTAGAAAGACTCAGAACATATAATCAAAGTCTGATCAACTCCAATACTTGTCAACCGTTTTGATGTCGATATGTCTATAAAATTATTCTATACATGTCACTTCAGAAATTGAAATGTAACAAACACACACTTTTTTGGTTTAATTGGAATATCTACTGCACCAAAAGAATCAGTCGAGGAGTTGATTTTATAAATTTAGTTTTGTGTAATCACAAGTATCACATATTGAGGAAGTAGATGCTTGTTCATTATTACACTGGAAGTACTATAATTATTGATCCAAAATGTGACTGACTTTCTATCCGTTGCTCCATCACATCATATTTTAGAGATATCCTAATTTAAAAGTGTAGTACATCACGAGGTGATTTTTCTCCACAAAACTCGTTATGACATCTGAAAGTACTACTCTTCTGCAAAATCCATTTTGAGTCAATCATATCTCTGGTCCTCTCTAAGAAACCGTTTGTTGGAATTTATTAATTTGGCATATTCGTTGATATAATTCGGAATTTCACTCTATAGGGCTATGGGAGGTTATAAAGTCTACGGTATTCGAATTTGTTGCCAACATTGTGGTATTATAGAATCACCTCAGCCACCATATTGGATCTACCATCTTAAATTTGTAAATATAATGTTACATTTGGAATCACCGATCTCAACAATCAGAATTATTTATAGCAGAAGAGTAAGAAGAATAGTTCTTTTCGGCCTGAGGGTTGAAGAGTATCTAAGTGTTATAATGATCGTGATTTAAAAATGTTACCAAAAACATTGCATTAAATGATAATATTTTTCGTATCTTTTTTATTTTTAGTTATTTTCAAAAATATGTTATTTTTTTGGAATTAAAAAAAATTTGTTACAATCAAAACTTAATATTTTCAAAAATAAAACGACTTAAGTAAAGCTCATTTTAAAGATTTTTTAAAGTATTTTAAAAAATGTTCTGTGCATTTTTCTTGAAAAGTAGATTTTTTAAAATTATTTTACGTTAATGCTTCCAATTTAATTTTTGGCGGACATGAAATTATCTTCAACCAGCCGTATCTCAGCACTTATTGCACCTACATAAATGAAAAAAGTCAATCTTTTTCTTTTTCTATAAGCTTCATTTTCTTTGGGATGTTTTTTTTTCGAGTAATTTGAGAAAAACTACTGAAAAATGTCTTTTTTAATAAAGAAATGAATTTTCAATCACTAATAACTCAGAAAATATTGACTTATTGAAAAACGTTCATAAGATACTTTTTGCTTAAATTTATTGCTTTATCGATTCCGGGGGTTACTTTTAATATCTTATTTTTTTCCACCCCCTAGAAGGGGTGGCTTCCATCAAAAAATAAACAGGTCTATTTAAAAAACTGTCGACAATGTCGTATTTCTAAAAATATTGTAGATGTTGGAAATCAAAGTATGTGATTGAAATTGAAATACTACAAAAACTTTTGTTAAAGGTATTTGTTAACCAAACTTATGATTCACCCTATACACAGGTGTTCCAACACATTTGCCAACTAGGCCAGTCATTATTGCTTTTTTTCGGGAAAAAAATACTATTAGAAGTTTCTCTGCGGAATATTGTTCCGAAACGTGTTATAAACAAAATATCAAAAAATCAACTCGAGACTAGTTGGGAAACTTTTAATATCTTATTTTTTTCCACCCCCTAGAAGGGGTGGCTTCCATCAAAAAATAAACAGGTCTATTTAAAAAACTGTCGACAATGTCGTATTTCTAAAAATATTGTAGATGTTGGAAATCAAAGTATGTGATTGAAATTGAAATACTACAAAAACTTTTGTTAAAGGTATTTGTTAACCAAACTTATGATTCACCCTATACACAGGTGTTCCAACACATTTGCCAACTAGGCCAGTCATTATTGCTTTTTTTCGGGAAAAAAATACTATTAGAAGTTTCTCTGCGGAATATTGTTCCGAAACGTGTTATAAACAAAATATCAAAAAATCAACTCGAGACTAGTTGGGAAACTTTGTTAAAACAATGGTCAAAATTATGGAAAAGTGGTTTTTTGACTCGCGTAAAAAAACTGTTATTCATAGAGAAAGAAGGTTTATACAAAAAAGGTAGGTATTAGATAGTGAAGCTTACCAGCAATTAGGCCATGCTTGGCCCTTTTTGCCTGCTAACTTACACTACCCTCCACTTTAACAATCACAAACATCCATGGTACGACAGGAAAATTCGAAAGAATTTTCCTGCCGCGTGCGGGATTCGAACCCACTACGGTTTTGCCGCACAGCCCTGGCTCGCCTCTGTAGGCAAGCCTTGGCCGCTTCGGCTACCGCCGCGCCCAAGGTAGGTATTAAATAAATCTGTAAAGTAAAACAAGTCCGATTAAATTCCGATAATTTGTTTATGCGCAAGAGCTCAAAAATGGTCGAAAATGTCCACTTTTTTCAATTGCTAATAATTAATGCAATTTTCATCGCAGACAGTTGTAATTCAGGATGTTTGAGGCTTTTTGCACCCTTAATAAGTGGTAAAAATTTCAGCCAAAAAGCTTCATTATCTTGGCGTTGGCGGAATTTATTATTATTTAAGAAGATGCTATTTTCAATTCATTTTTCCCAAGCTCACAGGCGTTGTAGGGTTTCAATCATTAGTTGTTTTTGTACCTAAATAGTTGTATTGACATATGCATTTACTGATAATTTAATTTTTCAAATTTAATTAGTTTAAATATGACTTTGAAAAAATGTTAATATTTATTAAATTGTTAAGCGCGCATGCTCCGCCTCGCTCTCCCCACTCGTTCGCTAGACCAAGTAATAGAACGCATCGCCGCTATCTTCTTTTTCGCAATTAAATAGTTGAATTCACCTTAATGTTAATGTAGGATATGAAAATATAGCTCTTAATGTATACTCTTTAAAAATTTCGGCACTTAATTAAGGCCACTGCGATTAAATTAAAAAAAAATAAATTATCAGCTTCTAATCAACTTACAACGATTTTTTTAAAAAAATTCGAAGAAAATTAAAGTATAGACGTTCCTATTTTATTTTATAATAATTACCTATCTTAACAATTTAATAAATATTAACATTTTTTCAGTCATTTTTAAACAAATTAAATTTGAAAAACGAAATTCTCAGTAAATGCATATATCAATACAACTATTTAGGTACAAAAACAACTAATGATCGAAACTCTACAACGCCTGTGAGCTTGGGAAAAATGAATTGAAAATAGCATCTTCTTAGATAACAAATTCCGCCAACGCCAAACCAATTAAGCTTTCGGGCTGAAATTTTTATCACTTATTAAGGGTGTAAAAAGCCTCAAAAATCCTGAATTACAAGTGTCTACGATGAAAATTGCACTAATTATTAGCAATTGAAAAAAGCGGACAATTTCGACCATTTTTGAGCTCTTGCGCATAAACAAATTATCGGAATTTAATCGAACTTGTCTCATTTTAAAGGTGTATTTAATACCTACCTTTTTTGTATAAACCTCTTTTCGCTATGAATAATAGTTTTTTTACGCGAGTTAAAAAACCACTTTTCCATAACTTTGACCATTGTTTAAATAAAGTTTCCCAACTAGTCTCGAGTTGATTTTTTGATATTTTATTTATAACACATTTCCGAACAATATTCCGCAGAAAAACTTCTAATAGTATTTTTTTCCCGAAACAGGCTGTTCCATGTCTATAATGACTGGACTAAACCCTTTATAATAATTAAAATTGTGTAATTGATATTACCATTAATTCTATTTGACCATTTTCCATACTGGATCCACCCTGAGACCTGTCTGTGAGAAGGGCTATTTCCACATCCCTATTTTCATCCTTTATCAGTATTCTTGAAGTTACAGGATAGTAGTTACTTGCGACTGGGTCCTCTGTTGCATTATACGTGTAATCTGATCGGATATTCAGTTCTCTTCTAATCATTTCCCGTCCATTGGAATCGGTATAAAATATATTATAATTTTCAAATTCTGGCGCCGTGTATTTGCTAATTACTTCTCTACCTCTCTCATCAAGTCTAAAATAGTAGTGCCAGAGTTATATTACTAAGAAGTTATATTACTATACTTACACGTTTATCCCACCGACAAGCCAGTCGAATTCAATGTATTTTTCACTTTTGTAAACTCTGATGATTTGTGAAACATTCACCTTGTTATCACTCCATTTTTGGTGGAATTCTTCAATATTGGTTGTCCTTATAATACCCGCATTGATTACTTTACCGACAAGGGGATCTGGGGATAATTTAGTAGGCCGGAAGATGTAAGCCCCTGAGGCGGCATTTGATTCATCGAATTGTCCAGTTTCACTTTTGTAATAGTAGAAGTTTTGGGTGATGTCTACAGATATTCCGTTCATTGTGACGGACTTTAGAAGATTTGTTTCGTTATCAATTTGGAATCCAACGTCCTGAAAATAATAGTCTTCGGTCAGTTCATTTCAATGCTCCTATGGCTTTGAAGGAAGGATAAAACTGTACAAAGTTAATTATAAAACGTACAGTGTCCGTCAAAGAGTTTGCGATATTTGAAACAGTTTTTACTATCGAAGTCATAAATAAAATTATTTAATAATGGTTTCTGCGTCTTTGACCACTTAAAAATTGATTCTGACTGCTGGTTTGCCAGAATAGTTTAAAAGTTGTTTAAGGAGAATCGTTTAAGATATCGTCAAAAACTTATAAAGAAAAAAATTTCAATATTTTTTCAGAATTCAGTATAACTCTCGTTAATTAGCTACTTTCTTCTTTAGTTTAAATGAAAAATGCAGTGATAAAGACACTAGAACTAGGATCGATTTAATTTTGACCAAAATGAGAGCATTAAAAATGAGAAAATTTATTATCACACAATTACTTTTGGATTTTTCTACTATTTTCAAAACAATGAGGTACATTGAAAAATCAACTGTTTTCATTCTATGGAAATTAGATATTATTATTATCCACCAAATAAATTATTTACACAGTTATAAAAACACATGGGCACATGTATTTATGTAAACATTGTACAAAATCTGAGGAATTTTCCTAAAATTTACATGCACCAGTGGCGGAGATATAGGGTATCGGTGGCATGTTTTTCTAAATAAAATAGTAAGCCACTGCTTTACGGTAACACTCATGGTATCTTCGTATTCGCCTTTCAATTTTCTAAAAATTACTACTCTTTTATGTTTTTTCGAAAAAAGCTTGATTTTCCAGTAAAACTTAAAAAACGAACTGAAAATACACTTCGATATTGGAATAAAATCCGGTTTAAAACTACATAGTAAGCTGCGATAGCAACTTTGACATTGTGAGCTGTTAAAGAAAGAATAAATAATGCTATTCATCAGATTTAAGCAACAATAAATTTCGAACAAATTACATTTTCGTTACTATATTCTAACCAATATGTTTGAATGGGGCAAAGTCCACTACAAGCGAGAAACATTGTTGTCACATTAAATTCTTAAATTTCCTTATCTTTTAAAATAATTCGGTACTATTAAAATATAACATTATTTAAAGATGTTTGTAATACCTACTGAGGATTAGTATTAGTAACACACACGGTAAGTTCTTGGCATTAAACGAATAATATTGTAGGCATAAATAATTTGCTACATCTATGTTACATGCGTTTTACTATAAAATACATATTGTTTATGCCCGAGTGTTTGTTATTTATATGCCAAATATACAAAAATTCTTTTAATAAAATATGTTTCGACTTGATCATTTATTATTGTACTTTATGATTTTTTCCTAAATAAGTGGCAACGTCGCCAACCTGGTGACCCGTCTGTTCTATAGTAGGATCGTATTCGATGCAAAGTAGAGCAAAAAGTTGTCGGTCTTTTATCAAAGGAAAATCATGTCATCATTTTTAGGAGGCGTAAGATAAATCATTTCAAATTTAAAATGAAATTCAATGTAAAATCTGAAATACCGCTGCATACGCACTGTGTTCTGGTAGTAGCTGTAGTCGCCCAGGTGCATCGAGTGTACGAACTGGTCGGTTATACGTCAAATACTAACCTGGCGAGCTTTGCCGTCAATTAGAGAGCGCTTCCAAAAAACAAGTAAACAACAGTGGCGCGTACAGAGGTAAAATGTAGTACATATGTGGAATTTAGGAAACAAATTGGATTTATAATAAATTACATTTAAAATAAATAGTTTATGAGAATAAAGGAATTTTTGTACGAACAAGGGTGCCAGACCTGAACTGTATAATGTATAAAGAAATTATCCAATTTGTAAAACCCTTAAAACCGTACTTCATTGGTTCCCTTGACAGGCAATGATTTATTACTTTGCATCGAATATGATCCTACTATAGCTATCTTTTATTAACTCGTTTTATGGGCATAAATTTATTTTTGTTGCTGGCTCACTACCGGCAGTTCTGTTGAAATCCTTTTAACGGCATGGTCGTCGGTGTAGGTAAATTCGCACGTATTTTTTATTTTAGTTTTATTAAAAGCCTATCTCTGTGGTGGTAAAGTAAAATAAAATATTATATTATTTTATTTATAACGTTCTCTGATAATGTCGTTTAGTAGATTTTTAAAATATCCATCATATTAAAGTGTAATATTACTGTTCTTGACCCCTTCAGAAAAAAAAAATCATCCCCGCATATGTTGCAAACCGATACTGCTAGATTTGTTGGACTTTGCCCGATTCAAACATATTGGTTAGAGTACATATAAAAAGATGTCGCGCCTGTGTTCGTACAAATGGATGTATTTTTGAGCATTTACTCAAATAAAATCATTGAAATGCTTACTAATGTTATTAATTTCTTTATTCGAATGATTAGTGTTTGTCATGTCATTTAAGTAAAAGTGTTTCCAGTTGGTTTTTAAGTTTTATTCGAAAAATTAGGCTTTTTTTCGAAAAACATAAGAGAGTAGTAATTTGCAGAAAATTGAAAGGCGAACCCGAAAATATTGTGGTTGTTACCGTAAAGCAGTGGGATACTATTTTATTTAGAAAAATATGCCATCGATACCCTGTATGCATGTAAATTTTAGGAAAAGCCCTCAGATTTTGGAAAATGTTACATAAATACATGTGCCAATTTCAAATTATTTCACTTGTACCTAGTAGTAGTAAAAAGGGGCAGCCTCAGCCTGGCAATTAGGTCACAAGTGGGCCCTTTTTGCCTACCCCGCCGTCCCATCACCTAACCACTCTCTGCCTCTGACCCTCCTGCCTCTGACCCTCCTCGAACCTACCCGACGCCCTGATGAATGACAGGATTTTGGTCCATGGAAGGTCTCTCACCTCAACCCCTTGCAGCTCTTCAGCACCAAAGACTTTATGTCTTATTCTCCCAAAGGCTGCACACTGTCCCAGAAGGTGGACAGGGGTGTCCTCCCCTTCGCCACATTTCGGGCATAGAGGGTTCTCCTCAATTCCTATTAAGCTTAAATGCCTCCTAAGTCTGCAGTGGCCTGTCAGAACACCCACCATTTGGTTTAGGGCTCTTCGACTAACGCTCAGCAGCCATCTCGTCTTGGATTTGCTAGGTCCATGTATAAAACTATGGGCCTGCCTACATCTTCTATTTTTCCTCCAATTACGACCTAAAGTTTGATAGGCCCATTTATTTAGGGCCCCGTTAATGCTGCCTCGTGTGATACCTAAGATTGGTTCAGGTCCCTGTCCAGGTCCCCTGGACCCGAGACGAGCTAATTGATCCGCCCTCTCGTTACCAGGGATACCCATATGGCCTGGGACCCAAACCAACTCTCTTTTCGTCTGGCCTATGACTCTAGAGCGTCTCCACACTCCTGGACAAGGGCAGACCTAGTCCTCGGAGAGCTAACCGCTCTAAGCGCGGCCTGACTGTCGGAGCAGATAACAATCTTCTCCTCTGCACAATTCCTTACCTCCTCCTTGCTTGCTACCATCAAAATAGCAAAAACCTCGGCCTGGAAGACTGTAGCATACATACCCAGTGAAAAGCTTTCCTGGATGCCGCTGCCTCCCAGATAAATTCCTGCTCCTGAAAACTCGTCTTCTACCCGAGATCCATTAGTATAGCACACTAGGGATCCCGGGGAGAACATATCACCATCCTGCTTCTACTGCTCTCTCGAGGGGAAAGTGGTGACATACTTCCTTCCTAACCTAAGCCGGTCCTCTGCTTCCGTAACCCTCATGGCGGACATTGGGATGTCCCTCTCCGCCCTGAGGGCCACGGCAGCATGGCCCTCAGTGCGTCCTTTCGCTCTCCAACCGCCGGCGCCCCTTATCCTAAGGTATGCCGCCATCGCCTCCCTCATAATCCAGGGTCGGCAACCCCAGAAGGACCATTAGTGCGGCCGTTGGGGTCGTCCTCATTGCCCCTGTAATACCTAAGCAGGCAAGTCTCTGGATTCTCTCCAGCTTCCTGGCTACCGTCACCCGGTCCACACACGGCCACCAGACCAAGGCCCCATACTACAACCTCGGCCTGACCACCACCGTGTACACCCAGTGAAGCACCCTTGGATTGAGTCCCCAGTTTTTGCCAACTACCTTCCTTAACTGCCAGAGGGTTGCCACTGATTTTCGGATAATCCTCTCAACCTGTGGCCCCCACGACAGGGTTGTCCCGGACTACCCCCAAGTATTTGACTTCCCTGACCAAAGTTAGGGGCCTCCCATACATGGTTGGAACCCTGAAGTCACCTATCTTCCTTCTCCTTGTAAATAGGATCATCTACGTCTTCTTTGAGTTGACTGAGAGCCCCATTTCCTCGCACCACCTCTCTATGATCCTACAGGCTCCCTGCATTCTGTCGCATACCACGTCCAAAAACCGGCCCGCGACTAGAACCACACCATCATCGGCGTAAGCATGGGCAACACTGTATCCCTCCGAGGTTAGGCGTTCCAGGAGACCGTCCATCACTAGGCACCATAGAAGCGGGGAGAGGCAGCTGCCTTGAGGACATCCCCCCCCCCACTCCCAGGTCCCTACGACAGTCTCCCATGGCTGCACTAACCTTCCTTTCCTTCAATGCCTAACTCACCCATTCGACCACGATAGGCGATATGCACCGGTCTTGGAGCGAGTTGCATATGGTCTCTGATTTTGCCTTGTCGAAGGCACCTTCTATATCAAAGAATATTGCCAGGACGACCTCTTTGTACTGAAGGGCCTTATTTACTTTATGCGTGACACTATGTAAGGCCGTCTCTGTGGACCTGCCCCGCCTATATGCGTGCTGGTTCGTGTGGATTGGGTGTCTACTCAACGCCCCATCCACCAGATACCTGTCCACAATCCTTTCCATCGATTTAAACAGAAAGAATGTGAGACTAATAGGCCTAAAAGACTTCGCCGAAGTGTAGTCTTCTTTCCCAGCCTTGGGGATGAAGACCACCTTAGCTGACCCCCAAGCCTGTGGGACGTAGCCCATCGCCAGACTGGCCCGGAAGACCCTTACCATACATGGCAAGAGAATATCCAGGCCCCTCTGCAACAACGACGGGAAAATTCCGTCCGACCCCGCTGCCTTGTAGGGTTCAAACTCATTCACTGCCCAGGTTACTGCCTCGTCGTCAATGAGCTCCTCGGCCAGGAGCCAATCTGCTTGTGGCATCGGCTCCGCTCTGGTGCCCTCGACGACATGGCCTCTACCTACAAAGTGAGTTTCCAGTAGAAGTTCTAAACACTCCTCGCTGGAAGTGGTCCAAGTCCCATCTTCCCTCTTTAATGACTCTAATTTCTCCCTTTTGTCGCAGCTTAAGATCTTCATTAATCTGGCTGTCTCCGGCAGGGACTCCAGCTCGCTGCAGTATGCCTTCCATCCAGATCTCTTGCTACGCCTAAGTTCCTTCTTAAACTCTCTCCTTGCAGTTTTGTAATCGTCCCAAGAGGTCCCTTCCCCTTCCCTGACAGCTCGGTTAAAGACACGCCTGGCGGTCTGGCGGAGACCCTCTAGGGTCTTATTCCACCAGCGGACCTTGCGCCCACCTGCCGCCCTGAGAGGGCAAGCCTCCTCATATGCCGAGACGATACAACTGCTAAGGGTTTCTACCTCGTTATCTAACTGCCTTGTGGAGGTTATTCGTTCACCCTGGTTGCTCGCTTCTAGGGAGCTTCCTAGGTTACCAAGATATACCTCCCAGTTCGTTGCCCTTGGATTTCGTCGGAGAGTTATCGTTTCCGAATCCGACTTCATCTCGAAAGCGATCATCCTGTGAACGGACATCGAAATGAAGTCTGTGACCCTCCATCCAGAGATACCTTCTGTGATACTTTGAGAAGCCAACGTAATGTCAATCACATCTTTCCGGATGCGGTTCACAAAAGTCGGCTCCTTTCCCCTGTTCATGACCTGCAAGGGTTATTTCACTTACTAGTTTTTAAATTATTTAAAAAAATTAAAAATATTTTTTGAAGTTTAACACCCTGTATCGTTAAAATTCGCCAAAGAATAGGAGGTTTCATTTTTGGTCACTATTTATGAATCACCCTGTATAGTTTAAATATTTAAACTGATAAAAAGTCATGAAAAACGGGTATGTGGATTATTTAGAAATTTAGATTTAGATTTAGATTAGATAATTTAGAAATTATGAAAATTTATTGAAAATAAAATTATAGAAAAATATTTTAAATATTTAGAAAACTTGTTCCTTACAATAAATCTACAAAACAAAGAATATGTATAAAAAAAATTTGTCAAATTTAAGCAACATAATAAAAACTAATTTCACTCCAAAACATTCAAAAATCGTCTAAATTTTCTAATTTTTGGTTCAAATAGTGTACGAAAAAGTTGGAATGATATTTATACACGACCTCCTCAGTCCGGGTTGTTTCTTGTAAAGTAATATTAAATTCCAAATTTAATTGTTTTATCTCAAATTGTTTTAAATATTATTTTCTTTATCTCAGCTTTAAAGTTCTATATAGGTACTTTTTTTCAATTTTAATGTAAAATGCGCTGTTAAAATATTACAAGCTTATTACAATATTTTTTATACACAGAATATTTTAAAAATTATATATATATTTTTTTATAGGTACAAATGCAAACGTTAAGAGACAGTACCATAAAACTTGTTAAATTACAAAAAAATTGTTTTAATCCAAAATACATTATGAATCATGTTACTAATAATTCTAATATCTATTATTAATTATTTTTAAAATAGTAAAAAATACTGTAAATATTCATATTATTTTACAAGAATTGATTCATTGCGGTCCTAATAAAACTGAAGACTTGAAAATCATGACCTATTTACAAATATAGGATAAATGTTGATATTATTTGAATTTAATAACTATTGGAAAACGGCGCTTTATTTGTCTCGTGTTAATTGACGGTAAATCTGAATTATTAACTCCCCTAGTACAAAGGTTACTTACTTCATCACCGAAGAAAAAGTTGTCATCTTCACTCAGAGCTGGATAGATTTCATGTTTAGAGGCATCACCAGTTTTACTGACGTAAAACATTTTTATACCCAAAGGTGGAATATCTTTTGCAGGAAACACGATTTCACTTTCACTTGACTGCTTGCTCATATTTGTCTTAAAGTATGATATTGGACTTACAATGTCGTAGTTTTCTTCTCCTGCGATTCAAACTAATTAATAGTAATAGAGGAAAAATAAGCCAAATACAATAAAATAGCAATAGTTTTTTTCTTAAATATTTGGTTGTACTTACCATCTGGTCCTTCAACTTTGTAGGTAGCATTTGGAACCGGTAATCTGATGTAATGGGTAATTGTCCATGCTAAAGGATTGTAAGCAACTACTAAAAAGTTTTCAGAACTTTGTGAAATGCTGCATATACTAACGTTTGTGAGCAAACATGACGAAATATTTAGGTTTAAGTCGAGGGTTTCATTTTGATTGAGCTTCAAGAGTTCCCTGTAATGTCATAATTATCATTAAAAAAAGTAGAAAAAATATTTTAACATGTAGTCACTACCTAAGGACGATAGTAGGTTGGGAAATAAGTAATGCCTGTTTCTTTCAAATTTAAAAATTCACATGAAAATTAAACATTGTCAAATTGACACAAACTGTGTTTTTGGTTGCTTCATTAGATTTAATTTGATCATTTTTTTAAAGAAGGTGATTTCAACTTTAAAGACAAGAATTGTTCAGGACGTCCAGTTGAATTTGATGAAAATCAATTGAATCGACTCCTGCACGAAAATCCAAGGCAATCGACAAGGGAATTGACTCAGGAGATGATATGTGATCACAAAACAGTACTAAATCATCTGCATTCGATGGAAAAAACTCAAAGGCTCAGCGCTTGTGTCTCACATGTTTTGAACGAAAACAATAAGAATCAACACTCCACAATTGCTACTGACTTGCATAAGGGACGTTTTCTTCATCGTATTGTCACTGGTGATGAAAAATTGCGTCTGTACGTGAACTTTTGAAACGGCGGAAAGAATGGTTAAGCCCCAAAAAACAAGCAACTCCGCGAACAAGACTAGAACTTCATCCTCGACAGACAATGTTATATGTCTGGTGGGATTGGAAAGGGATTTTTTATTACGAGCTCTTACTAAAGAATCAAACCGTAAGTACAGAATTCTATGTCCAACAACTACGGCGAGTCCATACGGCTATTCAACAAAGAAGACCTGATCGGCGATATGACGTTCTTTTGCGTCAAAACTGGAGAATCTCTACAGATGGGGTGTTAAATAATGATGGACATCACTGATTAGCTTGTTGATAATTTCATAGTTAAAAATAAAATATCTTAAATTTGAATAAAGAAAACGAACATTACTTATTCCCCAACCCATTAATTGTGGAAATAATGTAACTTTATTTACTATACTTTGGAAGCTTTTATGTGATCATATTGCTCTCAGTCTATAACTCCTAAGAGGGTCTACGCACACGACTACCGCGTCGTGGAACAGTCGCTGACGACCAGAAGAATTCTCATTCTGAGAGGATTCGTGTAATCGGTTTGAAAACCTAGCCGAAGCATATCGGCCACCACCAGATATTTATCCAACATCTCCATTTGAATTTTGGAAGAACTGAGTAATTTCTAACATTTTATGAATGATGTCTAATCGAAATGTATTTCACTTTGCTTGTTTATTTGCGAAAAATTCTTTATCAGTTCCCGAAATGTAGAGAAAAACGTGGGAACATTCGCAACCAACAGTTGTCGTGTTTAGAGGTAATGGCTGCTGTCTATATGTGGCTACTATCTACCATCAACAGCAATGCGATTGTCGCGTATGTAGATCATTTTAAGGAGACAAGCAAGTAATTGGTTTAAACCTGGATGATTTTGATGATTATCGAAAAGGAATGAAAATGGTGATGTGCCAAAAGCATTAGACATATATTTAATCGTGAGTGAAAACACTTCTGATTTTCTTCATCAATTTGATCATGAACTGAACCACGTCGTGAAGATTGCGTCGTTCGATCCGTTTATAGACCAATAGACATGATAAATTTTAAAAGAGTGAATTGAATTATACTACTAAATTTTATAGTCATATAAAGTTGATCACGTTGAACTTCTTTAATAAAGTATCACAGCTCATATACAAGGTGTCCCAATTAAAACTTCCCTCTTGAAATATATCAGATTTTTTTTTTAAATTACTCACTCACTATGTTGAGTGACACCTCATTTTAAAGCTTTTTCAATTCTGCTCACGACGACGTACGACTTTTTACATTTTGGTTTGGATATGTCAATAATATCATCATTTAAAGAATAAGACAAAATTTCAATGAATGAAAGAAGAAAGAATGTCCCTCTTCGCTTTCATACAATAATAAAATCTTTGCTCTATTTCCGAACGAACATATTGAAGTATTTCGGGCGTTATCTGACGACATTCTTCAACAATTTCTCTATAAAAGAATTTGTTTTGATTTTTCGTTTATTTGTCAATACAAAAACTTCATGCACTATTAGTTCAACTTTTTTACCTGTTTTACTTTAAACGAGACAATATTGTCTCGTTTTCTCTTGTCGAGACAATATCTCGTAAGATCATCACAAAATCTATTGAATTCCAATTCGTGAAGATAGTCTCTACAATTATTGCTTAAAAAGTGGAAATAATTAGTTTGTTCTACAAGAATAATGACTGTGCACGGCAGGCAGTACATATTTTTAATGATCGTCATCCTGACAAGAACATTTCGCATCGGTATGTCCTGGATTTAGTCCACAAATTTTCGGAAACTGGATCGGTTGCAAACCGAAAGCATCAACGTGAACAAGTCGTACGTAATGAGGGTCATCAGATAGCTGTCCAGGATCACATTGCGATGGCACCAAATTTGGATCTCAGGAAACTTGCAGGTACTTCAGGAATGCCTGTACTTAGTTGCCGTCGAATCTTAAAAATTTATAAGAATCACCCATACAAAATTAATTTGGTACAAGAAATTAATGAAAACTATCTTGATCGCCGCTTGCAGTTCTGTCAAGAAATGAATGATCGTGCTCGAAGGAATCTAAATATTCTGTACTCAATCTATTCCGATCTGTCCGATGAATGTACGTTCTAACTGAATGGTCGAGTCAACCGTCATAATTGATGCTACTGGAGTGATGAAAATTTACGCATGTTTCATGAAACTTATACGCCGCATCCGAATAAATTGAATGTTAGGTCGGGCATACTGGGAGACCACTTCATAAGGCCTTTCTTCCTACCGGGAAATCTGGATGGAAACATACATATATCTGAATCTACTGGAAACGAATATGCGGATGATTATGTCGTAGCTCTGCGTGATTTTCTTAATCAGCACTTTCCAAATCACTGGATAGGACGCAGAGATTCAATAGATTGGCCTCCTAGATCGCTAGATCTAAGGCCCTTAGTTTTTTTTTCTATGGGGATACTTAAATCGAAAATTTATGCAACACGACCAAACTCACTTGAGGAGCTTCGTCGACGAATTGTTGAACAATATGTTCGTTCAGAAGATTTTACTATTGTATGGAAGCGAAGAGAAACCAGTTTGAACACTTAATAAAATAACATCCTTTCATTCATTGCTATTTTTTCTTATTCTTTAAATTATGAAGTGATGATTTTATTGTCATATCCAAACCATAATTTAAAAAGTCCTATGTCATCGTGAGCAGAATTGAAAAAGTTTTAAAATGAGGGTCACTCAACATAGGGTGCCATTTAAAGTTTAAGGGTATTTTACGCCTCTGCCTAAGCGGTAGCTTCCAAAACACCAAAACTTACGCCATCACGTGTCCTTCCTGAAAAGAAAATCGACGTATCTCGGGTTTTTTTGTTTATTCCGATATTTTCTAGGTGGGAAGTTTAAATTGGAACACCCTGCATTTGCTTGTGGTACCTTATTCAGACTTCTAATGTAACATAAGTACTTTATTTAAGTAATTATTAATTACCCTATTATGTTCCCAATAGGTGCCTCAGCCTCTTCTATGGCTCGTGTAAGTTGTTTGACATAGTCATTAGTTACAAGTTGCCTCTCTGTACCGGTAATAGCGTCGTGGTGTTGCATAATGCCCATAATATCACGCAATTTTTCCAAAGACTTTACATTATTGTTATAGTCGCTTCCTTCTAATCCATTTAAGGCTACGAGCTGTTTTGTAGCCTGGAAACAAATTTTTATTTAGTTTTATAGTCTCTGCGAGTAATGGTCAGTAAATTGTGAGCTATATTTATTATGCATTTTAAAATTGATAAATAATATTCTTCTAACGTAAATAATAATATCCCAATGTGAAGTCGCCTTAATAGTAGCTCTACAGGGTGGGTCAAAATTTACACTTTTAAAGGATTTCTCCTATTTAGATATACAGGTTCGGAAAGTACCGATGGTACATCTGCCGTTACGTGAGAGCGATAAAGTAAGACAGAAATCCATGCGATAGAGAAGGATGGCTATAATGAAGGCGTCTCATAGTCACCGCCCTTCCACAAATAAGAAGTGGATCTTATTTGTGGAAGGGCGAAATGGGCGGTGACTATTAGACGCCTTCATTATAGCCATCTTTCTCTATCGCACGGATTTCTATGACTTACTTTATCGCTCTCACGTAACGGCAGATGGACCATTGGTACTTTCCGACCATGTATAAAAAAAATTATGAGTTATGAGATCACGGAACCAATTTTCGACACAAAATGGCGAAAATCCCATTTCAATATCTTCAAGAGATAGAAGAAGTATTACAATTTTGGTTGGTTACTTTGATGCCGTAGAACTTTCTTATTTGTAGAAAGAGAATTTATGCAGTCTTTTGCGTAGAATCCAGTGGCGTACGCGCTTCCTTCAAATGTTGCATCACACCATGAAAAATAAATAATAAGTGTGAGGTAGAAGATTTTGACCATAAATAAAATTAAAGTTCATACGATATTTGTTGAGATAGAATTTCAAGAAGAGTCCTGCGTGACTTTTTTGGAAATCAATTGGTCCAGTTATTTTACCGAATCGATGAAATAGCAAAACTTATTTAGAATTTCTCTAAAACACTGTCCGGGATCTTCTTGACGAAGTGCCACAACAACTCGGACTGGAACATTGGTTTATGAATGACGGAACACCCCCTCATTTTAGTAATATTGTTAGAGACTTTTTAAATCAGCAGTATCCAAATAAATGGAGTATCAGTAAAGTTTGGACTCCACGATCACCAGACCTCAACAAATGTGACTTCTTTCTTTGGGGAACGTTAAAAGAATTTGTGTATTCCTCGCCAGTTGCATCTCGAGCAGAATTGTGGAATCGCATTACGGATAAATTCATTAGAAATAATCTGCAGTTATTAAATAGAGTAGACTTCTAGACAATTTTCCACGAAGAATAAATTTATGCCTGAGAGAAAACGGTGATCATTTTGAACATCATTTCTATAACTTATCAGGGCAAATTGTATGTTATTTATGTTGTTTAAGTCGCTTGCTTTTCTATTAAATTATTCTTATTCCAACTTTTTTCCTGATCGTCAAGATTGACGTTTTAATTCATAGCCAACTTTTGAATTTTCGATGATGTTAAATAACACAGCTACAATACGTATTATTAGTTACTCGTGTTTTTGTTGAAAACGACAAAGTTTTTTGAAAATTAACAAGCGCAAGAAAAGTTTTAGAATTTTATTCCCCAAAAAATAAAGTCCGCCAATGGTTAACAATGGTTCAAAAATTCTGTGACATTTTAATGGTGCATCATCCCTTATCAACCCTTTAAAATGCTTCAATTGAAATCTACTTACTTTCGATTAATGCTCTTGGTACAGTCACACCGTGTACCAAATTTGGTATTTCTAAGTTCAAGTATAACTGAGATACTGATTTTTTTCGAAATTTGAAACCCCACTTTCAAGGCCTATAACTTCTCAGGGGTGCAGCTTAGTATAAATGTAAGTTGCGTTAAATCACCATATTTTGGGTTGCCCGACGTAGGTACCCCTGCTCATGCGAAAACTCCTGTATATTAATAGTCAGTTCTGCAAATTTGTTTCATTTGTTAGCAATGTTTAAAATACAAAATTTAACTTTTCAAAAATTTATTAGTATAAAAATTGTCATCGGTCTGATAACAATTGAAAAAAAAACTGAAATTTACGTTCTTTACGTGACTGAACTAATTATTAAGGAGGCTTATTAGCAGCGAAGTTTATGAAATGAAATAAAGTTTTTACTTTTTTTTAAGGTATTAAGCTAATTCCAACAAATTCAAAAAATTTTATTAAATGAAGTAAAATAATGTTCTTCGATACCAAACATATAGCCAACGAACCGTTATTGTGCAAATTATGAACTGTTTGATTAGTCGCATGAATAACGACAAATAAATTATTTTCAAAGAGCACACATATCATATTATGATATTTGCTGAGCAAAGTATTATTTTATATTAGTTTTTTTTTTAATTTTTTTTGGTATGTTCAAGAAATATTTTACTGAATTTAAATAAAAATTCACGGTTAAAATTTAGTTAGTTCTGGTTTAATTTAGAAAATCTCAGATTTTACTTCCTCATTTTATCTCTAATCGTAAGTGGAAAAAAATATTTATTTTTACGTGCAGTCTGCCATACAGTTAACGATAATTTAGTTGATAATTTGCGGGATTTTTTGGAAACTTAATTTAAAGAGGTTTTAATAAATGTTAACTATGTTAATACCATGTAGTCAAATTTTTAATAAAAAGTTCTCTAAAGTGATATTTCGAAAAATCGCATTAAAAAAATGTCACGGGTGCCATAGTTTACAAATTAGATCACCGTAATCAGTCCAACAAGTACATATAGAAGCCTCCTAAATATAATTCACACCAATTATTCGAAAATATTTTTAAGCATTATGTGGGTTCTTATTGAGATACACTGTATGTTGGTAAAAAAATAAAAAGTTATAAAAAACGCGCAAATTGTTATCCGCATATGAACTTTCCGTCAGGAAGGTTTAGTCTGTCCTATTTTCGGGCGAACCGAAATTTATATTACAAACACATACAGTGGCCTTTAGTGTCAGAGTTTAACCAAAAAAATTCGTTTGTTTCTTGGGATATTTTCAGGAAAATACGATACGGACCTTAATAAAAAACACAATTTGCTTAAACTATTTCAGGCGGATTACCTTTTATTTTATCCCTTGAAAGAGAAATGGAAGGGAAAGGTAGAAAAAAGATGGTTTAGAAGTCAATTGCAAAATACATTTTTTTTTTTGTAAAATTAGGTATTTTTAGCCCTGAATTACTTTTTGTATGTTTATCGCATACAGGAGCATGAATGGAAGTAGTTTCTTTGAATTATTTCTAATTTCTATAGTTTCAAGTATATTAAAAAATACAGGGTGAGTCAAAATTCACTCCCCAGCGGCCGGATATATATTCTAAAATAAAAAATAAGACAAAAATGTAGAATACTAAAATCTCGAAAGCGGAGCCGTTTTCGGAAAAATTTGTAAAGAAAAATTCAAATTTATAATTTTTTTGTTTAATATTAACACCATTAAAATCCACCATTTAAATCCATACAAAATAAGAAATAGCAAAAACGAAGATCCTTCTGGCTTTGGCTAACCTTCAAAACCATTATCATTTTCGTAAATACACTTCTACAATCTGTGGTAAAAACTCCTTCATTTATTTCCGCTACTGCTTCATGAATCCTGCCAACAGGCACAGTAAAATAAACCTTTTCTTTTATGTATCCCCATAACCAAAAGTATATCGGAATCAAGTCAGGGGACCGGGGTGGCCATGGTGTTAGTCCACCCAGTCCAATCCATTTATTAGGTTCAAAATATGTCGTACTTGTAATGTGGCATGTGCGGGCGCACCTTCATGCTGAAACCACATAGTTGCACGTTGTTGTAGAGGAATATCTTCTATCAAATCTGGCAAAATGTTCTCGCAAAAATTACTGTAATTTTCACCATTCAGTATTCTTGGCAAAAAATATGGACCTATGATCCTTTTCCCGAAAATACCTATCCAAACATTTACAGACCAATGTCTTTGCTGATTCCGCTGACGTTTTTCATGAGGATTCTCATAATGCCAATAATGAAGGTTGTGGTCATTGAAAACTCCTTGTTTTTGTCCGGCCAACTTGATTAATCTGTCGAAATTTGCGCATTTATTGAACTAAAATTAATAATTATTCGAAAATGGCTCCGCTTTCGAGATTTTAATATTCTATATTTTTGTTTTATTTTTTATTTTAGAATATATATCCGGCCGCTGGGGAGTGAATTTTGACTCACCCTGTATATTAAGTACGAAGAAGTCATAAGATAATTTTAAATTTAGAATCATATTTTTTTAATTATTCTTTAATTATTTTCAAAATAAGGCAGTTTTTCCGAGAAATGTAACATTTTACTGTTACTAGGATTAAGTAACATACTTGTTCAATAGCAGAAGTGCAAATATTTTATACAGGCTGTTACAAATTCGCTTCTCACTACAGGGATCTCGGAAACGCTAAGAGCTACGAAGTAGCTTAAATGGCGGCAAAGTTGCGTAATCAGGTTAACATTATGCCTCTAAAATATCAAGGCTAACATGATTAGTTTTCGAAATATTTGAAAAAACCGAAATTTTGAAAATCCGTTTCATTTCACCCTTGTTTGAGGTGATATTGAAAAAAGAACAACACTTTCTCGTGGCCACTTTTTGCCTTCTATCGAATGGCATAATCAATTTTTATATGTAACGTTTCGTCTCTCTAGGACCATCTTCAACTTCAATTTTTTAAATACGACCCTGGAAATTTTATTACATTTTTTGCAATTCTTCATGACCCCCAATACTGTACTGCCTCAGCCCTAACCAGATTTAGATTTCTTTGATTATTGAATTATCGTACATTGTAAGTATCGTTAGACCCTGTGAAATCCATCTAGTTACTTAAACTATTACCACTACGCGTTACAATAAAATATTTATTATTGTTAACTATTACCACCACTTGGTCATACATAACTCAATAAGTTGTTGCGTCAAAATTAAAACATTACAATTTTAATTTTATTATGACAAATTAATTCTTAAAATACATATGAATAGTATTATTTAAAAAATTTCAGTAAATGTTGTAAATGTAAACATTTTCGTTTTGGCAAAGGTTAAAATGAAGATCAATGTAATATTATCGGAATTTGTTAATCAGTAACTGCAACTGTGAAAGAGCATGTCAGATGTATTTGTATGAATATCCTGAAAAAAATAGATCGAAATTTGATTGAATTTTGAGCACTCGAGAAGCCTAGAAATAACTTTGGACACGGGAATAAAACCCTAATAATGTTTTATTTTAATGCGTGGTGGTAATAGTTTAAATAACTAGATGGATTTCACAGCGTCTAACGACACTTACAACGTACGATAATTCAATAAACAAAGAAATCTAAATAAAAAATTTAAATAAATTTGGAACGAATACACTGAAGATTAATTTTTCGAGACAAAACGTCTGAATCTGATTCGGGCTGAGGCAGTACAGTATTGGGGGTCATGAAGGCTTGCGAAAAATGTAATAAAATTTCTAGAGTCGTATTTAAAAAATGAAGTTGATGATGGTCCCGGAGAGACGAAACGTTACATATAAAAATTGATTATGCCATTCGATAGAAGGCAAATAGTGGCCATGAGAAAGTGTTGTTATTTTTTCAGTATCACGTCAAATAAGGCTGAAATTAAACAAAAACGGATTTTCAAAATTTCGGTTATTTTCAAATATTTCGAAAACTAATTATGTTAGCCTTGATTTTTTAGAGGCATAATGTTGGTCCCCTGATTACGCAACTTTGCCCCATTTAAGCTACTTCGTACCTCTTACCGTTTCCGAGATCCCTGTAGTGAGAAGCGAATTGGTAACAGCCTGTAGTTTCAAATGTAGAATAGATTCAGATGTGAATATACAGGGTGTTCCATATAAAACTTTCAACCTGAACATTTCGTTTAATAGAAGTTTTGAAAAAATTTCAAAAACACGTCGATTTTTAATTTGAGAGGGACATCGACTTACATTATTATTTATTTTGTAGTTGCCACCCCTTCGTGGATCAAGGTATTAACTTTGAAATTTCAAATGGCACTACAGGACGTGTGATACATCGTTTGAAAGCTCTTTTGATACTGACTTTGAATCCGTAAAAAAATAAAAAAATCATTAGTCGTTTTAGAAAAAAAACTTGAATTTAAATTTTTGGAATTTTGTGTATTTTTACATTTAAAATTGTTTCATTTTAATTTATAGCATGTGTTAACCACTGAAAAGATTTTCAACATCAAAACATTAATTATTAAACTGCAAAAAGGTTTCTACTTCAGATGATAAAAACAATAACAAACGAAACGTAAAGAAGGTTGAAGTGCTTATCATAATTTTTTATGAATTCCATTGCATTCCATTCCATTTTATGTTTTTGTTTGATAATACTTTATCAAATGTGTTATTGTTGAAACTATTTTCAGTTGTATCAAATCTCATATTCGGTTTATAATCAAAGTGTAACTTTTAAAATTTCAATCAATTTTTCATTATGGTTTATTAGTTAGCTGAAAAACTTGAAATAATAATATTTTTCTTAATGAAAAACAAAATGAATGTGCTAGAGAAACTGCTCGAATTTTCAATGAGTTATATCCTGATCACCAAACAAGTCATACGTACGTAAGCCAGATTATTAAGAAATTTCGAGAAACTGGGTCCATAGCAAATCTTAAGAAAACCAATCCATCTAACGAATTAATGGAAGTAGGAATTTTGGGAGAACTGACAATGAATCCACACCAATCCGTGCGATCGTTAGAGGGTACTGCAGGGATCCTTAAGTCGTCGTTCCATTGGTTCATTTTTTTACATGGCATTTTGACTGGCGCCAGCTATTTACGTTTGTTGGAAGATCATGTTGATCCCATGATCACAGACATTCTGGAGAATGATGATTAGCTGGATGAAAATATTGTGACGTTCCAACAAGACGGAGCTCCACCCCATTTTGAGCGACGATAGAATCATCAGCTGGTCTCCCGATATGAGGCCAAACGACTTTTTTCTCTGGGGACATCTCAAATCAGTGGTTTTTGCAAGTCAACCCGAAAATCTTGAAGATTTAAGACAACGGATTGTAAACGAATGTCGGAATTTTACTCAAGAGGTTTTTGCAAATGTAAGGAGATGTTTTGTAGACAGGCTCCATATTTGCCAAGAACAACTGGGTGCACAATTTGAGCATCTATTATAAACAATTTTAAATGCAAAAATTCAAAATTCCAAAAATTTTATTTCAATGCTTTTTTCTTGAAAACACATAATGATTTTTTATTTTTTTACGAATTCAAAGTCAGTATCGAAAGAGCTTTCAAACGATGTATCACACGCCCTGTAGTGCCATTTGAAATTTCAAAGTTGATACCTCGATCTACGAAGGGTCGATGTCCAACTCGAATTAAAAATCGACGTGTTTTTGAAATATTTTCAAAACTTCATATTAAATGAAATGTTCAAGTGGAAAGTTTTATATGGGACACCCTGTATCGATAAATTACAGATTCTAAATGAAAAGTAATGTTTTATAGAAAAACTAAATTAATGGAGAAATAATGGATATAGGATACTTTTAAGAACAAATAATACATAATAGTAGTAAAGTAGAGTAAAAAATGCGAGTGTTAATAAGAGATGTTTAAAAAAATATTTCCTATCATATCCATATTGCAGTATATTAATGAAAGTTTTGATTAATGTAAAATATGTAAGGATATAACAGAACAAATGGGCTCGTGAAGGTGAATCTTGGGATGCTCACTAGAATCTGAAGCTGAACTTTGAAAAAAGTACAACATAACTTGGATAACCTTTGGTAAAAATCAAACCATACTTAGTGTTCCACTTATAACTTTTTTAACTTTATTTTCTCTAGTTCATAAAGTTTTCTAATACGCGGGTTTTTAGGGTTAAGTTACAAATATAAACAAAGATTCAATCACTTAAATGTAGAAGTATCTAAAAAGAAATAAACAGAAATATAGATACTGTAATCAACTTCAAATTTAGCGTAGCATAGCATGGTTCAGCTTAGCTTTTCGGTGGCTCTATAATTCCAAATCGATTAATTAATTAATTTATAGCATTGATTAATACTTACTTGTAATATATTGTGTCCTACTCTTTCAAACCGTTTAGAGTTTGGTCTAGAAGTAAAATATCCCGTCCAGAATGAATGTTTCTTGTCACTGTAAGGAAAGAAATCATCTGTTTTAAGCTTTAGTTCAGGTTTCACATCATTAACTGCTTTAATGTAGCAAGACGGAGTAGAATATAACACATGTATCTCCGGATTCCCTTGGAATGCTCTAGAAGCAATAAATTTTATTAAATCCATATTTGATATAGCATTAAATCTACTCAATAAAAAATTGGAACATTTATTGTAAGGTAGACAGAGCGTGTCAAAAAGATCTATCCAGTTAAAGTAATGTCAAAACTAGTTACTTCCATTTTTATTGACAAAACGGCTTTTGTGAATTTTACATTTTTTAAATAATAACACACTGAAGCATTCACTTTGTAGAATTTGTTCGAAATATGCGACAATGAAATTATAGAAATGCACTCGAAAATGTTTTAATTTATCGACAAGTATTTTTTTCTCTCTAATAGTAAACATTGATACCTGTTTAAAAATGGCGCTTCCTCGAATTATTCCTTTATAAGAGGTGAGATTTGATGAATATTGTAAAAATAAAAAATATTAAAATTTTTTATATCTACTACCATTTTTAAATAGTATCTCCTTTACTATTTTCGGAAAAAAAATCTGTTACAGATTTCGAGATTTTCGATGAAAACAAGGAAACAAAAAGAATCAAATTAACGTATGCATTATCCAAAATGATACAAAAATAAATTATAGAATTAAACTGGTACCAAAATAGTATTTAAAAAACCTGTTTGCATTCAATAATTTAATTATAACTATGACTGAGTTGAAAAGTCTAAGGAAAGGCTTGAAAAATGTACTTACTTAATAAATCTGTCCATATTAATAAAATTTTTATGGGCAGCTTCATAATAAAAATCTTCACCCATTGCAATTAAAATATGATTTGACGGATAATACTGAGCATAAGTTTTTGTAATATTTACAAAATTTGCAACCTAAAAAAGAATGTTGTTTATAATAGGTTTTCCAAATATTGTTATAAATTTTGAGGACTGTATGTATGTACAGCTCTATTCGCATGACATTATACAAAGTTTATATTTTTAGCCTTTCTACCTAAAAAGACACAATAAATTTTTTTGAAATTCGAAGCAAATTTGTCTTTTTTTTCTGAATTATTTTGGCTTATTTATTGCACAATGTGAATATACAGGGTGGGCCATTAGTGTGAGAAAGAAAAATAACTCCCTTGTTACTCATAATACAGAATCCTAAACAACGAAATTAATTTGATACAAGCAGGGTGATGAGTAAAAACGGGACACGCCAAATATTAAATTTTTTAAATGGAACACCCTGTATATTATTATGTAAGAAAATTCCTCGAATTTTGGAAAAAACATGACTTCGAAGAAGTTGTATTAACTTTCAACTTCTAACACTTGGAACAAAAATATTCGATAGAGTTATAGGCAAATGTTAGACAAATATCGATATTTTATACAGGGCATTTTTTATAATACGATCATTTTTAGTAAAAAATTTAAAAATTTTTCAAATGGAACACCCTGTATTTTATTATTCTATTTTATTCACATATCGGTCCACTACAACTTTTATTAAGCATCTATCTAAAACTGTTAGTTTTTAAGATAAAACATTTATGAAAAAACTTAATTTTTATTATTTTATAGAATACTACAAATAAAAATTAACTAATAAAATTTACTCAAAATGAAATTATAAATTATGGACTGCCAAGTTGACACAATGTGACAGTTTTTTCCAAAGCCATTTCGGTGCGACCGAAAATAATAAAAATTAAGTTTTTCCAGAAATGTTGCTATATCTTAAAAACTAACAACTTTAGGTGTAGAACATACTTAGTAAAAGTTGAAGTGAACTGATATGTGAATAAAATAGAATAATAAAATACAGGGTGTTCCATTTGAAAAATTTTAGAAAATCAAGTTTGAACTTTCATAAAATGATCATAAAAAATGCCCTATATAAAATATCCATATTAGCTAATATAGGAGTCTTTGCCTAATATTTGCCTATAACTTTGTCAAATAATTTTGCTCGAAGTGTTAGTAGTTGAAAGTTAATATAACTTCTTCGAGGTTATGTTTTTTCCAAAATTCGAAGAATTTTCTACATAAGTTGGCAACCCCGCACTATTTATATTGGCATATATAGAATTTTCTCAGAAATCCATATGTTAAAAAATATGCAGGGTGTTCAATTTAAAAAATGTTATATTTGGCGTGTCCCGTTTTTACTCATCGCCCTGTGTATTTCAAATTAATTTTGTTCTCTAGGTTTTTTGATTCCGTACAACTTTTATATAAACTTTTGTTCTGTATTATGAATAACAAGGGAGTTATTTTACTTTCTCATACTAATGGCCCACACTGTTGTATATTCAAGATTGTCATGGAATTAGATTGTCTGTATGTTTTTCCGCTTAAATTTAATAATACTTTAAATAATAAAAATTATCTTAACAGAGTAGGTATACTTATACCGGGTAGGAAAGTACCGATGGTCTACATATCTGAAGTTACGTAAGAGCGATAAAGTAAGCCATAGAAATCCATGCGATAGAGAAGGATGGCTATAATGAAGGCGTCTCATAGTCACCGCCCGTTTCGCCCTTCCACAAATAAGATCCACTTCTTATTTGTGGAAGGGCGAAATGGGCGGTGACTATTAGACGCCTTCACTATACCCATCCTTGTCTATCACATGGATTTCTATGGCTTACTTTATCGCTCTCACGTAACTTCAGATAGACCATCGGTACTTTCCTACCCGGTATATCTCCAACACTTTTTTCGTTAAGTCCATTAGATCATAACATTAGTTCCTTAATTAGATAATAAATTCCACTAATTATGTCAAAAAATTCCAAATTAATTCGATCATAGAATTACAAATTAGATAATAAAATTCATTTAATTAGATCATAAAATTGTAAGATCGTTTTTTTTACTTTGCTTTCGGAGTACCCCAAAAGGAAAAGGAAATGGCGTTTAAATCAGAACATTTGTGCACCATACGATCGTCACTTTATAAGAAAAACTTTATTACAACAATGTCCTTTGACTATAGATACCTTTTCCGGATATATTTCATATAAGACAATTGTATCAAATAAATTTGTTTATCATTCCATTGTTGCAACAACATGGTAGAAATAGTTTATTTTACATTTATTTCAAATACCAAGGCTTCGCGGATTTTTTATTGGAAATGTTTTTTTGTTAATTACACATTATTATACGAGTAGAGACTTCCTATGCAGACAGGACAGTGCTTATCCTTGCCGTTTTACTGTGTCCACTTCTTTTGAATCCATAGCCTTATAGTAGGTGTAATAAATATAGTTCTAGTAATCTAAAACTTTACAAAAAAATATTTCCACTTTGGCGGAAATACTCATTCAAATAAAAAGGTTTCAAAATATCAGTCACAATTCGGTAATTTCTTACGATTAATACCATCCATTAACCATACCTTTTTGTTGACTATTTATAAACGATTTTTCACTGTACTTGACTTACAAGCTTGTCTATATTGTATTCTGGACTTTCTGTATCGGCATATACTGGATCATCGTTACACTTGTAATCCCAGCAAAATCCCGGAGGAGCGGAATATCCATCAAATGGAAAGATCCCACCAAATATTACACTGTCATCTAAAATCCGATAATTGATTAATGGCTAGTTTGTGTAGGCTCACTATCAATGTTTTATATATTCTAGTCTGTAGATGAATATAAAAATGCATTTTTTTATTATGTTATTTATTATTTATAATATTTTCAAATGATTATTTCCTGGACCGTTTTAGGTAGAAGAAAATATCATAAAGGTCTATGGTTATGGGAGAATAAAGAATTGCAGTAATGCCACTTTTATTCAAATGTACGGGAGAAGAAATTATTACTAATTCAAGAATTTTTACCCCATTGAGTCTTATGAAGCAGAATTATAAATACAAATAATACAATGTACTTATTATAGTTCAAGAAAATCATTGAAATAGCATTTCTTGATTGATTCGGAATTATAAAATAATAATGCCTATATTTACAATCAGTTCTACTCAAATACGAAATCAATATACATAAATAGTAAAACTATATATTTAGGTTACCAGTCTTGAAACAACATACCTAGATAGTTACACTTAATGTAAACTGATTCCTCTAATTAAAATTATAGAAAAAAATATGAACCAAAATTTTTGCTAAAAAGAATCCTTACGTTCCATAACTTTAAAATTCAAGGTGAGGAATTTGATTGGGTTTGAGGATAATGGAGAAAGATTTCATCAAGATATTAAGGATATGGAACGATGCGTCGGCGTCGGTACCAAGGCAGGTGGGACATAAACATGTTAGCCGATTGCTGCTGGTCGTTAAAACGAGATTTACCTACCATTAAAATAGAATACCTTAAAAGCGAGTATTAGTCTTAATACCAACATGGTGGGATATAATAATGATTTCATATAATTCATCAAGGCAAATAAACTTTTATCTTTATAAACTCTGCTCAAGAATCTCATTCGATACGCTCTGACTGTGTAAATTAATGTAAATGAAGCATTAACATTAACATTGGTTCAAAGGTTACTTAATTAGGCTTATTAATATTACAAATATTATTATATTACAAAACTTGACTGTGATTGGGATGTTTACGTAAAAATTCGCATTGAGTATAGGCGTGCTCTAAGGGAGGAGAAGCGTGCTGCATATACAAATGAAATATTAGGGTCCAGTTGCAAAAATAAGTCAATCTGGAAAATAGTTAATTATGAAACTAAGCCTGGTTGTGATCATGTTTCTACTTCTCTTGCACCAGATGACTTTAATTTGTTCTTTTCAGATGTCTGTGAGAGTATCAGTCTGACAATTGACAATACTAACTTGGACGTCGAAGACTATGAAATCTTTTTTATATCAGGTATTCTCAAATCTGATGTAAGGGAAGTTATATTGGCACTCCTCCTCCTTAGACTACTACGGGTTGAATACATGATTAAAGCATCTCTGGACTCGTTGATTGACCCATTGACATGTCTATTCAATAAGTGTTTAGAGGAGGGAAATTGGCCTGACCCATTAAAAATCACACCTGTGCATAAAAAGGGTGATGATAACTGCCTTGTTAATTTTCGACCCATTTCAATTATACCTATTTTGGGTAAAATCTTCGAGATGTTGATTAGAGACAAACTGGTCAGTTACTGTGAGAAGTATTCTCTGTTTTCAAATTGTCAATTTTGTTTTAGGAAGAACAAATCAACGGTCAAAGCCCTTCTAAATTTAATTGAGGACGTTGTTGAGGGTCTTGATGAAGGTGTGCACACAAATGCAATTATGTGTGATCTCACTAAGGCCTTCTACTGCGTTCGTACAAATATATTGATTCAACTTGAGTTTTATGGAATTAGAGCTAATGAATTGAAGCTATTTTCCTCGTATCTTAATAACAGGAAACAATAAGTTTCTTTATCAGGGTTTTGAGTCTAGTATTTTGCCTATTCAAAAGTTCCTCAAGGATCTGTTTTGGGTCCGGTCCTTTTCCTCTTATACATTAACGATTAATTCTATAGACAATAGTTCTTGTACTTTATATGTAGATGACACGACTCTATTAACTAGAGGTGGTTTCGGAGTGAGTGACATCAGAATTGCTAACAACTGGTTTTCTGCCAACAATTTAAAATTAAATCAATCCAAAACTCAGAAACTGCTTTTCAGTTCAGATAAATGGGCCACTCAGTCCGATCCAGTCAAGTTGCTCGGTGTTGTCTTTGACACTAGCCTTACTTGGAGTCACCACATTGCTGCTCTTTGTTCTAGAGTTTCATCTAATATATTTGCTCTAGGCCAACTAGCTTCATGTCTGCCATGAGGTGTAATTCGAACTGTTTATTTTAGTATTATACACAGTCATATCCTCTTATGGGGAAATTCAACATATTCAGTTAAAGTGTTTCTACTCCAGAAAGCTGCTGTCAGGAAAGTTTTCTTTAATCTTATTTGTTACTCAAATTTTAATACGCATAAAGGCTTAACTTGAGTGTATTGAATTTAGAACTTGAGAGTATTTAGCAGACTTGATCGGCCCAAAGGACTCCGGATTTGGATTCAATGACCCCAAAAACATATAGATATATTGGTTTACTTTATTGGCAATTGATTCTCTACATTTGACCTTGAACTCACCTGAATCCAGAGCTAATCTGGTGAAACCGACACCGGATTCGGATTCAGCGACTCCAAAAATCGTATAGATACCATGGTCGTGTCTTTCGGATCTACCACTTTTTTGTGTGTAATTATAACTTATAACTAGGGCTGTCAGAACTGAGCTGCTGGACATAGGCGTACGCATTATTTATTAAAAAGCACAACTTAAATTGCAACATCCGCACGATAACAAAGGCAACAGTATACTAACGTGACGTGAACGTGAAAAGCATACTGAGGCAGCAACTCACGCATGTCTTGGTAGCGGCATAGTAGGTAGTGGTAGTGCCAAGCGGCATGACCCGCTTCGCACGCCATTGTATTGCGGCTCTCTTTGACAGTCCTACTTATAACATTGAAAATAATTAATAATACCTAAATTTGCACTTCCTTGCCAGGCAAAATTCAGATTGCCTTCCGAATTTCTTTTCTCTCTATCAGCATGATCCAGTCTTGAAAAGAATACTCCGTCATATCCCAACTGCGCAAAAATTGAAGCTTGTTCTCTGCTGTGTCCGAAAGGGTCTATTTGCCATCCTATTCTGGGAATACCACAAAGACCAATGGTATCGTTGATAGTACTGAAAAAATCATCAGTTTAAAGACAACAGCGTAATGCTATGCATACACTGAGGAAAATCGACGAATAAGAGAGTTTTGCCAAGATATTTTCTTATTAGTGTTAGAATATCATATGCCAGGTTTAATAAAAATTATTATTACTTTATGTCGATGCTTTACTATGATAAGAGTGCAGTTTCTTACGGTGAATAGGTAAATTTTTTCTATCATTTTTTTCCACTAAAGGCAACCTAATAATTGACTTTAGTTCAAGCCTAAATATTAGCGACTAAAAATATGGCTACAAAGATAGAAGTAAAAATGTTATAACAGTAGTTAGAGATTTTTAGGGCGTAGTAATCATCATCATTTTATGTACAAACACGGTTAACTTCTCTTCTGTTTTGTTCTATTTTTACTATTGTAATATTTTTGATATTACCGTAATCCCCAAGTAAACTGGTCAATTGTAGATTGATAATTGGTACAAGCTTCGTCATTCATTGACCATGCTCCATTTACCATTTCTATTTGTCCATTGTCGACCAAATATTTGAATTTTAATTTCATATCATCATTTTGAGTGGTCCACCATTTCCAGAAAAATGCCGTTTCGACTTGAACGAACCTAGAATGGAAGTACGAAAATGAAAACCCAACAACGTAGATTACATTTTTGTGTTTTAAAAAATAAGATATTTGTAAGGCAGAAGATATGTATCTGAAATGTGCAGTGATTTTAACTTAAGTTCGGTTAAGTTCAATGAATCTACGAACTGAATACAGCTATTTATCTGTCAACTGTCTCAGTATTTTAACTGAAAACAAAGTATGTTTTTAATAATTTTTAATTCTTTGTGTTAGTGGTAGTAATTTAAAGTTATATAAAATTTTCATACTGTCAGTTTTCTCTTGTATATGTTCCTATTAATGATCCTCTTCCACATGACTTTTCTGTTTATTCTCTATCCAGATTGTTTATTTTATTTTGTTGACTTGTGTAAACACTTTGTTGTGTATTGTGTATACAGTGTTTCTTAAGTAGAGGTAAAAAATTCAGGGGCGTATTCTGTATTTGTTTCTTTACACTTTTTTTATATAATTCCAAACCGATTAACAACAAAATTGATTTATTTGATCAAGTGCATTTTTACACAGTTACTTAAATTATTTAAACATATCTTAGCAAAACAATAATAATAAGAAGCCGTCATCTTATTTAATATTGTGTATTAGTCGAGAAAATAAAGCACTGAACCTCTGAAATCTGTGCAGTAAGATGGATCGTGATGCGGTTTTTTGCATTCGATTCTTTAGAGGGTCCAGAAAGTTTGTGACCCTATGTGATCAATGAGAAATGAAAATTGCATCGGTGCAAAAGAAAAATGCATTTTTAAAATTGCATCTCGAAGAGTTAAAATATGAAAAATTTATAACTCGAAAAATATTGACGGAAATTAGTTAAATTTTGCTACTCGGGGGTTTTTGGGGTCGCTGAACACGAATATCACCACGGCAACGGTCTCCGAGGTACCTAGTGCCCAGGGTGGCTGGTTTCCACGACGTCTCCTGGAGTTTTGTGGAAATTCGTTATAAACTTAGTCGAAACTCGTTACCTTGGGGTTTTTGGGGTCGATCAACACGAATATCACGACAGCAACGGTCTCCGAGGTACCTAGTACCCAGGATGGCTAGTTTGTGTGACAACTATTTTATTCTTAATTATTTTTTATTATAAAAATACATTTATTCATTACAAAAAATACATGTTTTTAAAAAAATATCGCATCACAATCCATCTTACTGCACAGATTTCAGAGGTAAGGCCGTTTTTAGTGCTTTATTTCCTCGCCTATATTGTCAAATTAAGCTTATTTTTTAAAAAGATTAAAGTTTTAATAATGGCTTTTGCATATTCAAATGGTCAATATGGTTTACATTTATGGCCTTGCAGATGGAAATGTTACTGAGGCTAGGCGAATTTATATGAAAAAATTTCCAAACCATTCAACTCCAAATCAAAGAATGTTTAGAAATGTTTTTCAACGTCTTTCGGAGTCAGGTTCATTTAAAAAAAGTCCAATTCCTGGAAGACCTTTGAGTGTTAGAATGCCTGGGTTGGAAGAAGCTATTCCACACGAAATTGAAGAAAACCTAAATACTAGTATTTGGAAGATTGCTGCAAATCTTAAAGTGAATCAGAAATTAGTTTGGTTCGTTCTGAAGCATCATACTCGTATGACATACAAAGGGTTCAAGCCTTATTGCCGCAATACTATCCTGCTCACATAAAATTCGCCACTGGATTTTGTAAAAAATTTAACAAAATGTGAATCGCTGGCAAATTGTTTACTGACGAAGCTAATTTTCCCGGAGATGCTATAATGAACTTCCAGAATAAACACGTTTGGTCTGATGAAAATCCTCATGCCACAATGGAATCTCGATTTCAACATCAGTTTTCTGTGAATTTATGGGTGGGTAGATATTATTGGAAATTTTCTTGTTGGATCTTACTTTTACCAGGTGCTGTAACCGGTTACAAACATTTTCTTGAAAACGTTTTGCCTGAACTACTTGACGATGTCCCCTATGCGCCAAGAGGAAGAATGTGGTTTATGCACGACTGGGCTCCCACACGGTATAGTTTGACTGCTCGTGGATTTCTAAATGAAAGATTCGGTAATGACGTGTTTGGACGATATACTCAAGAACCATTTCAACGTTGTCCACCCAGATCACCCGACATGAACCCTATTGATTTTTTTGTTTGGAGACATCTCAGGACATTAGTTTGCAAGGTTCACCTTGAATCTGAGGAGCAGTTACGTCTACAAATTATAATTATAATGGAATTTTTGCACGTGTTCGAGCTGTAATTTCAAGAAGATCTGGAGCATGTATTTGGATGGAGGTGGCCATTTCCAACATTTGTTATAATAAATCATGATAAAGTAATTCCATTGATATTATTTTAAGTAATCTAACGATAAGTATCGTAAAAATATACTTGAGCAAATACATAAATCAATTTTGTTGTTTATCGGTTTGGAATACAAGAAAGGGTAAAGAAATAAAAAGTAAAGATAATACAATGGCGCATATGATGACTGTTATGTCTATGGGTAGTTTACAGATATAAATAGGGATCGAATACTTTACGGATTAGCTAAAAATTACTATTAAATGCAGGATAATATACAGGGTAAGATACAGAAGAGATTCTACTATGGCATGAGGGTTTTCATCAGTCCAAACGTGTTTATTGTGGAAGTTCATTATAGGCTCTGGAAAAATTTGCTTCGTCGGTAAACAATATACCAACGGTAAAGTCAACATTTTGTTCAATTTTTTTGCAAAATCCAGTGGCAAAATTGTAGGCGAGCAGGATAGATTTACAGCAGTAAGGCTTGAACTCTTTGTATGTGATACGGATATAATTGTTGATGATTCAGAATGGACCAAACTAATTTATGATTTACATTAAAATTTGCAGCGATCTTTCTAATATTAGTATTTGGGTTTTCTTCAATTTCGTGTAGAATAGCTTCTTCCAACTCACGCGTTGTAACACTCAAAGGTATTCCAGGAATTGGAGCTTTCTGATATGAGCCTGACTCCGAAAAACGTTGAAAAACATTTCTGAACTATCTTGGATTCGGAGTTGGATGATTTGTAAATCTTTCCATATAAATTTGCATAGCCATAGTCATAGTCATAATTGTAAACCAAATGGGACATTTCAGCATTTGAATATTTTATGCATAAACCATTATTAAAACTTTAATCTTTTTTGAAAAAACTCTATGTATACTGTATATCTACTATTGATTCTTACGCGTGAATAAGAATATTTTGAGAACTCTAGAAAATATTAACTGCAATAATCACACTGCACAATTTTAAATCAAAATTATTTCTTTTACTTTTTCCTAAATTATTTAAATGGACTTAATAATATGTGGTTTTAGGGCATAGTTTTAATAAACCGGATACTCTATCAAAAATTAATGTTCTTCAATATCGTTCAATATTATTACAAACATATCGTAAATTGACTTTAATAGATATTTTCCATAATGCTACAAATGTTAATTTTTTAAAGTAGATCTTAGATTCAACGAAAATTTAAAAATGTAAATGTTATTTGAAAAATTAAATTAGATAACACCAACCACCTACAATTAACACGCAGAATTTCATAATAATCACGATATGCATTCGATCACATTTTGCCATTTTTCTCAAAAACATTGCGTTTTACGAAAAAAAAACATATAAGTAGAGACAAAAAAGTTTCTAAATTCAATGGCTTTCTAGCGGACTACTAATTTTTAAAAAATTCAAATATGCGACTAAATTTTTTTGGCTCCAGATAAGGGGACGGGTCTCACGAAGAAGTGTCTTAAGGGGTTTCCCAGCAGAAAAGCGTAGCACTATCAGATCCTACATGTCATAGAACCCCAAATTTAGTGATTCTTGTGCAAAAGGTTCTGATATATAAAAAAACCCTATTTTTAGGTGCGGATTTCTGGGGGCTGTAACTTCGAAAGAGGGGCAACTTGGCAAAAATAAAAAATACGGGTCCCCTAAATTTGTCTTAACAATCTGTGACAAAATTGTGTTGCATTAATTTCGGGACACCCGGTAGAATCGACTATAATTTTAAAATGACTGAAGAAATTGATTCGGAGTGACTTTTACTTGAGACTTGAGACACATTTTTTTTGTACTATTCGTATTATATTACATATGAAGTAGGACATCCTCAATGATAAAAGTTATAAAGCAGTTATGACGCAAAATGGATATTCAAGAAGTTATAATAACTTTTGCCCTTAAAAAAACACCTCAACTATATTTTTTAAACGGAACATCCCTGAATATTCGTACTGGTATTTTCCATATTTCGATAAAATACATAAGTCAGAACAGATGGGTTCAACAGATCAGAACAATGAATTCCGGCTCCACGCTTGTGTTGTTCGTGTACGGATATTCGGTATTCGCGCAATTTAACTACATATTAAATAAAAGCAAGTCGTTGGCAAATCTTCGATATATTTGGGCGCACAAAAATGTTTTAGAACGGTATATGTGCACATAGTAATTCAACATTTATTGTATTATGGAGCAGAAATCAAATGGTCTAAATAATTTAGCTCGTCTGCAAATAATTTCTTAAGATTTTATGTAGTAAGTGAAGTAGAAGAATGCTGTTAAGAATTTCTATGTTCCAGTATGCAAAGCGTTTTATTGGACAGCGAATGTGCAGTTCGCTGCAGATAAACATTACTGCTCTAGCTGATAGAATGTTATAATGTAATATCAAATATATAATCGATAGTTGCTAGTGTGAGGTTTGTGCAATACCGAATTAAATGTTAAATTTAAATCAGATCAGAAGACATAATGATTATTATAATTTTAGATTCATGAGGTGCTTTATGATTTAATTGTAATCAATTTTTAATAAGTTTTAAAATTATAACATATTATCTTTTACTTGAAAAAAAAAACATCATCAATAGTATGTGATATATCATAGCACTGATTCTATACAGAATCTGCTTGGGGACTGGTCATCCCCGTAGCATTTTATTTTTTGATCAATTTTAACAAACTTTTTTTAGATACATCTCCTAAAAGTGCATCGGAGGCATATATCATTCTTTCAAAACCTAAAACCTTGACCCGCTGTAGCTATATTTTTGGTGCAAAACCATTAATTTTTATTTAGAAAAGAAATTTAAAAAATGTTTACCCAAGGTGATTGAGACTTAAAAATATGATTAGTATTTTGTACCACGACACCGTGTACAATGTTTTTCAAATAATTAAAAATAGGTTTTTAGAGATCTATAATATATTTTTAAAGAATAAACATGTCATTGGCATATTACAATTTGTTTAAAGTTACCCAATATTATTTAAGCTAATATCTCATAATTTGTTACAGGGTGATATAAACACTTTTTTAGACTTAGCTGAAATAAAAATATTGCAAATCAATACAAAAGATTTTTGCTAATTATATTGCCTTTTTTTCTAGATGACTTCTAAAAAAAAATCTTAGAACACTGTAACAAATCATATAGATTTTAATCAAATAATACCCGGAAATTTCGGAAAAAATATAATTGTGCCAAAAACACTTGTTCTTTAAAAATACCGGATGATTCAATTTGGTATTCGTGGCCCCGTATCTCTTTTATTTTAACAAAAAGCTATAACAAACCCTATACATATATCTTTAAATCGCTGCTCAAACTCTATCAAATGACATTATTAGATCGTCTTCATGGTAGCATATGTCAAAATTGCTATAGTAAATTGTTTTTCTTCAAATGGCACATTGTAAATTTTTTATCAATTCTGGAATATATTTTTTTTGTTTTCAGTTATATAAGGAAAGCAAAAAAGATGAACCCTACTTGCAGTAGCTTTATTCTGAGAAATTGTAGCCAGCTGAGGAAACAAGTAACATATTTTATTTTTAACATGATAATACCATATGAGACATATGTTATCCGTAGTATTTTTTTCTATATTCAAATGTTCATTTAAGTATACAGTTAAAACTCCGCCGAACATGAATTCGCAGTCAGAATTGATGGTTCTTTTTCTAACCTAAAAAACGGATGAATTAAGGTCAGCTATCACGAATTTTCAAAAAATAACAGATTAGCGCCAAATTTGGTATATGGGGGTTTTCGGTGTCACTGATTACGAATCCGAGATCAGATGTGCAAAATTCGTTTTTATAAATTTAATCAATTACCTATGTACCTACTTTAAGAAGGTTAAAATATTATTGGATACTCAGATTATAAAGTAAACAAAAATATTACAGAATGAATTTCACAATTCTGACCTCGAATTCGTAATCAGCGACCCCGGAAATCCCCGTATACCAAATTTGAGGCTAATGTGTTATTTTTTGAAAATTTGTTCGGCCATCTTTGATCCGCCATCTTGAATTTTGCAAAATTGACCTCGGATCCGTGATCAGCAACCCAGAAAATCCCCGTATATCAAATTTAGCGCGAATGGGTTATTTTTTCAAAATTTGGTTAGTCATGTTGTATCCGCCATCTTGAATTTTACAAAACTGACCTCGGATCCGTGATCAGCGACCCCGAAAACCCCCGTACACCAAATTTGGCGCTAATCTGTTATCTAATCTTTGACAATTCGTGATATCTGACCTTAATTGACCTGTTTTTTTGAGGTTAGAAAAAGAACCATGATTTTTACCGCGGATTCACGTTCGGCGGGATCTTAACCATATAAATGAACATCTGAATATAGAAAAAAATTTTTTTTTCCTAGCACTATTTCGTGAACTTTTGTTATATTTTTACCTGTTTTTTGAGGTTAGGAAATTCCTGTGATGTGATAGATCAATTCTGACATCGGATTCGTGATCAGGAGGCAAAAATACTACGGATAATATATGTCGCATGAAAAGTACAGACAACTTACAACTTTTTTTGTGTGTGGCTGTGTAATATAGCAATTTAAAGCAATACTTATTTCAAATGTTCAAAATGGTCTCCATTCGCTTCCAAACACAGAATAGATCTGTTTATCACGTCCTCTCTACAAACACGTCCTATTGTTTCTTCATTTAATCTCCGATATTCTTTTCTTATTCTGTTTTTAAGGTCATTTAAAGGCGAAGAGTAAACTTTATCTTTTAGGTAAGACCAAAGAAAGAAATCTATAGGACTGAGATCCGGAGATCTAGCTGGCCAATTAACATCTTCGTTAAGATTGCCTCTCCGTCTACATGAATACGTTGTGTTCAAGTACTCTCTAACAATTCTGGCATTGTGAGGTGGTGCTCTATTTTGCCGTAAAATCACATTGCACTTAATATGCAATGGAACATCTTCCATGTAGTTGGCTAAGTCTTCGTTTAAAAAATTTAGATTTATTTGTCCTGTAAGTGTTCTATTATAGAACTTGGGTCCTACAATTTGTCGGTTAATAATCTCACAGTATACAGGGTGTGGGATTATTAACTGAGATTTTCGGTAAAACGATAAGTACACTATACGGATTTTCAACAAGTATAACTTTTTTTATGTAGAATTGTCCACGGAATCTAAGAATGAATTCCAAATGATTATTAAGTCAATGGCGTAGAAGTTGGGGTAAAAACATTCCTACGCCACTGACTTATAAAAATTTGTAAATTTTACAGTAAATTATGCACATGTGCAAATGTTAAAACCACACTAAATTTGAATCAATTTGTTATAAGCATACCAAAGATTTAGTAAATAATATGATGTGCAGTGAAAACGGTGAAACTTAGACCCTTGCTCTATAAAGCAATTCTGAATTATTTATTGAGTTCTATCTGTGATTAAACCTTGATTCACTCGAACTAAATCACCTTGTATATTAATTCCCTAAACATTTTGGAAATAGGTTTCTCTAAGCCAATGGGGATTATTTTGGGACCAATAATGGCAATTATAACAACATTATAAGTTGCAAGATATTTATTTCTTGAGCAACCATGCTATAAAGTGCAGGCGCTCCCGTAATCCTGTGGAATTAAGCCTGATTGCAAATGCATTGTATAAGGCCGTAGCTTATTGTTTTAAGAATTCTCTGGATTGAAGAATACGAAATATCAGTTTCCATCTTCAGATCACGAATCGAAATATTTGGATCTATAAAAATACGTCGTAAAATTGCTATCGAATGTTCTTCATCTTTTGCCTTTCTGGGTTTAAAAACTTCTTTTCTTTTGAAAACTTTCAACTGCCGCCAAATTCCTGGCTGACTTTCCGAGAATTTTATCTGATGGAAAACGATGTTGGTATAAACGCCTGGCAGCTTTAGCGTTCTTTCTGCACTCTCCATAATTTAAAATCATATTTAGTTTTTCTTGGTTACTCTAAGTATTCATCTTATAATTAGTTATAGATAAAATAAGTAGGTACAAAATGTCAATTATTTTGACAAACCGTTATTTAGAAACGTCAAAATTCAGTTGTTTCCTTAGCTGGCTATCACTTTTCAGAATAAAGCTACTGAAAGTAGGGTTCATCTTTTTTGCTGTTTTTTTCTAGCAATATTTCTAATGAAACTATAGATTTCTTTATACCTATAGCTGAACGTAGAAAAAAATATTTTCAAGAATTGATAAAAAAATATATAGAGTGCCATTTCAACAAAAACAGTTGACTATAGCAATTTTGACATACCAAAGCGATCTAATAATGTCATTTGATAAAATTTGAACAACGATTTACAAATACAGCTATTTGTTAAAATAAAACAGATACGCCAATACCAAACTGAATCACCCGGTATATATTCGCATTTTTTTATTTATCATTTTATATAAATGGAACTGTATCTGAGTTCCTCATTTTTTGTAAATGGAACTATAACTGAATTAGTAACACAAATGTGTAATTTTAGAGATGAACGCTTTGGGAGTAGCACTTTCAGTAAAAGTTATTTATAATAATGACTAATTAATTACAGGAGATACACGTAATGGATATTATTACAAAAGTTAATTACCTATCCATTAAAACTATTTTAATACTAAAAGTGATCGCTGAACAGAACATCTATTACTTTATTTTGTATTTTTTTAATCCTACATATTTGCGTAATAAATATATTTTTTTTGAGAAGTTAAATAATCAATGTGAATTTTATGCAGTTATCGATTTCATACTTATTAATTAATATTTAATATTACCTACCTTCTGTTAGAGTTTTCCAGTAATGCCTCAACGACTGAATTGATTATGTTCTGCACAGAAGCCCTGTGTATATCTGGTTTCACTGTAAAAATACAGGCAACTGATTGACTACACTGACGAATTTTTCTTGACTGATTTTAAATCAAAATCAAGAACATGGATCAGCAAATTGATATATTACGAAATATAGGATGTTGAGAAAGAATTCCACATTTTATAAATTCTGGAAGCGTTTCACGTAGAATGATAAATTTTATTAATTAAATTATTTATTTAATTACAGATATAAATTTACTGAATTCGGAATACACCGATCATTTTTTCAGGTTTTTCATGACTGTATTATACTACTAAAAGTTACGGGCAGTGCTTGAATTTTCAAAAGTCTAGTGTCCTTGAATTTTTGTTGTTTTTATTAAAAATGACTTCCGGTATCTGCGACAATGTTATACGTATTTATATTCGAATTCAGTGGACTTTTTTCTTTATTTCATTAAATAAATCATTAACACATATTTCATCATACTACATCGAACGTCTTTAAAAATATTTTAGAAAATGTTAAATTTAATTCATTTTAGCACTATCTTGAAAACCATCTATTTGCGGACTCCTGTTTATACAAAAACGTAAGTATGCATCCAAATATACAATAAGTAACTGGAAAAAAAGAATTATTTTGTAATTGACATTAATGAAAGTAAATTTTATATGTATAAATTTAATGTCAAAAAATTTTGCACACTGCGAGATCTGGACCATCTCTACATAGTCCAGTTGGTAGATTTTCGGCCTGTGTCAAACCTTGATAACCCGGAAATAACTACACAGGAATACTTTAAATGATGAGTACAATAACAGGCTAATTTGCTGACAAAGTATTTTATCAGGAAAAAAAGTTATTAACAATTTAATCATGAAAAAAATTTTTTTTTAGTAGTTTTCTTTAAATAACTCAGCGGGATGACTCTGTACGAAAAAATGCTTAGGACATGATTTTGTTCGTAATAAAAATAGCTACAAAATGGCGGTGGTCCGATTACGAAATTTGCAATAACAAGGCCGTGAGCTTGAAAAAACGGTATAAAACGTCAATTTTTTAAAGTTGCTGTAAAAATGTCAATTATAAACAAAAAGTGATAAAACTTTCGAAAACTATAGTTCAATATATATACAATAATGACGCTAAAGCCGAAAATTAGGAGAGCAAAACTTGTTGTTCTACAGGGTGTCCCGAAATAAATGCAACAAAATTTGGTCAGAAATTCTTAAGAGAAATTTAAGGGACCCGTATTTTTTATTTTTGATAAGTTCGGCCCCTTTCGGAGATATAGCCCCCTGAAACAAGCCCCTGAAAATTTAATTTTTTTTATATCTCAGAGCTCTATCGCACAAGAACCACCAAATTTGGTACACAGGGATTTTATGACATGTAGAATGCGATGCTGATAAGCTTTTTGGCAAGGGGCCCCCACAAGACACTTTTTCGAGGGCCCCCTTGGTTTTGGGCTCACCAAACTTTAGTTGCATATTTAATTTTTTTAAAAATTAGTAGCCCCTTAGAAACCCCAGGGAATTTAAAAACTTTTTTGTCTCTTAAATTTTTTTCGAAAAAAGCAGCGTTTTTCGAAAAAATGGCTAAATTTGATTGGATGCATATCGAGGTTCATATGAAATTTTAAAGTGTTAATCGTAGGTGGCTGGCATTCGCAATAAACAATCAATTTTATTCTGTGACAGGTGTAATTAACCAGTGTCAAAGTGTTACCATTAGTTGTCAGTAATCATTGTTCATGAAAGAATGGTGAGATTTTCTGTCCAAGAAAGGGTACAAATGCACCTAATTTACGGGGAGGCTCGTGGAAATTCACGTCTCGCATGCAGATTGTACGCCGAGCGATTTCCTGCACGCATTCATATTTTTCAATTTCATACCATTCAATGTTTGCACGAGTACATCGGCAGCCAATAGAGACAGGATCCGAAGTTGTGAAAAAACCTAATTCAGGGAGAAGTTATTTATTAACTCCCGAACTGGAAGAAATTATCTTAAATTTAATTGAAGAAAATCCCGAAATAAGCATAAGACGCGCGTCATCTCAACTTGATATTCCCAGAACAAGAATACACCGCTTTATCAAACGACAACTGTTGAAACCTTTTCACTTTCAAAAGGCCCAGGAACTTAAAGTAGAAGATTTGCCACGAAGAAGAAATTTTAACTTATGGGCTCTTTTTTATTTTATTTTATTTTATTTTATACATTTTATACATTCATCGGCATCTGAAACTCGAAACTTTGCCAAATTTGTTCGAAGCTTTGCTGACACTTGAAATTTGGCACACACATAGTGTAAATATGCAGAAACCAAAAGCAATTTGCAAAATTCAAGTATCTTCATTTTTGCTGTTTTGGTAAGGTTTTATACGTCATCATTTTTTAAATTTTTGGACGTATATTTATGCATATTTATAAAATATTCCATCACGATAGATTAGCCAGCACAATTACCTAAAATTTAAAAACTAAAATTAACTAAAAACTAAATTTAAAATATTTTCATCGTTTAGATCCTAAGCTACGTAACATTTTGTGCCTGTTAGCCATACTCGTACATTATTCAACATATCAACATAAAACAAAAACGTACCTACGTGTGGGGTAAACATTTAACTTTAAGTAAACAATTGTTTAAATTTACTGTTGCATATTTCTAATAGTATACAAGCGCCGAAGAGCTAACAGGCGCAAAATGTTAAGTAGCTTAGGATCTAAACGATGAAAATTATTTTTTTTTTTACTTAATTGTAGGTAATTGTGCTGGTTAATCCACCGTGATAGAATATTTTATAAATATACATGTACATGATTTTCTAAAAATTAAAAAAAACTGTGACGTATAAAACTAGGGTTACGTATAAAACCCTACCAAAGCTGCAAAATTGAAGATTTTGAAGAATTTTGCAAATTGCTTTTGGTTTCTGCATATTTACACTATGTGTATACCAAATTTCAAGTGTCAGCAAAGCTTCGAACAAATTAGTCAAAGTTTCGAGTTTCAGATGCCGATGGATGTATAAAACCTTAGAGAACAAAAAGTTTTGCTCTCCTGATTTTCGGCTTTAGCGTCATTATTGCATATATATTGAACTATAGTTTTCGAAAGTTTTATCATTTTTTGTTTATAATTGACATTTTTACAGCAACTTTAAAAAATTGACGTTTTATACAGTTTTTTCAATCTCACGGCTTTGTTATTGCAAATTTCGTAATCGGACCACCGCCATTTTGTAGCTATTTTTATTACGAACAAAATCCTGTCCTAAGCATTTTTTCGTACAAAGTCATCCCGCTGAATTATTTAAAGAAAACTACTAAAAAAAATTTTTCACGATTAAATTGTTAATAACTTTTTTTCCTGATAAAATACTTTGTCAGCAAATTAGCCTGTTATTGTACTCATCATTTAAAGTATTCCTGTGTAGTTATTTCCGAGTGATCAAGAAAATGTCACCAACAGTAACTTTTCGGCCTCTGCCGACTGGACTAACAGTTCGGTTCTGATCAATGCTACTGATGTCGTTAGATATGACTTGAATAAGATGTCAACAAATCGACTATTTTCATAGGCTGTCATTTTTCTATTACCGAAAGTGATCTTAATTTTCGTAATTTAAATAAGACTTTTGGTTATTTCAACTCAAAATTTCATGTTAAATACTTCTGCGCTATTATAGACAAAAATTTATTTTATCAAGGCTAAAGTTTTATATTTTATCTTTTCATTTCTAATGCTTGGAAAAACTATTTTTTTCGCATACAGACAAATCATCAGACAAATTACATCTCAAGCAGGCGTAAATTTTGCTTTTCGTGGCTATTTAAAAATGATTTTTTTGAATATGTAACCTTTTATCTAAAATGGAGAAGTTATTTGGTCAATAGGTTTACTATACAGGGTGTTAATTAAGTATGTACAATAAATTCAACAGACAATTACTTGTGTGATTTTAAGACAATAAGTTCATATAAACATTGGTCCGCAGATGCTTCGTTTTCAAGAAACAGGGTGTGAAAGTTTTGCAAAAAAAATTGCTATTTCGTAAACATCTTAAATACCCTTTACCCAATTTTGTTGTAATTTGGCAGTGTTATTTGTAGTGTTAAGGTGCTAATTTAACCCTAACTTGATTAGATTTGTTAAGTCCAGTGGCGTTCCGAGCGGTACCTTAACGAATATTTTTGACAAAAAAAATGTACGCCACTGACATTTTTGTATTTTTTTGGATTAAGCAACTAAAAATACAACTTTTTTGTCTCTTGAATGTTTTTCGTATCTTGGTTAATTTTTGGAGAAAAAAATAAAATCCACTTAATTGCATATCCCTCTGGACCACACAAGAAACATTATCAAAAATATTCGATAAGGTACCGCTCGCGACGCCACTGGACTTTACAAATCTAATCAAGTTAGGGTTAAATTAGCCCCTTAACGCTATAAATAACACTGCCAAATTAAAACAAAATAGGGTAAAGGCTGTTTAAGAATTTTTTTTACAAAAGTTTAACACCCTGTATCTTGAAAACGAAGCATCTGCGGACCAACGTTTATAAGAACTATTTTTCTAAAAATCACTCAAATAGTCGTCTGTTAAAGTTATTGTACATACTTAATTAACAGCCTGTATATTTTTAAAGAATCAATTGATCCTAACACATGTTGTTTAAATCTAAATCACAGAAAATGTTAAATGGGCGTTAAAAAAAAGTTAAATTTTGACCTTAGTGAAATCAGTTATAACTAAAACATAATAGAACTGTATAAAATATAGCGTTGAACCGAAATAATAGAAAAATATAATATATCCCTTTTAAATTTTAAATGACCTAAGTAATATTTATTTAGCGTTTGATCTAGGCAATTCTGTTAAAATTGTTCTTAGTTTTTATTATTTACTTAAAAAGATTGAAAGGTTAATGAAATTGTTGGTTTATTTTATATTATANCTTGTATGAAGTAAACGAAAAATTAGGAAAATTACTAAATATCTGTTGGCTTAACTGTTAACCATTTCTGTACCGATTTTTTAAGTAAAACTAAATCCAAAGATCTTGCATCTTATGCTAGAGGTTGCTACAGTCCATTTGATATCTGAAGGAACTGGAAGGAAAGTGTCAGCCATATTGAGCAATTTGTCGCAAATTAGATAATTTTGAATTTGCAAAACATACTTGTAAAAGTGATTTATCAATTAAAACCATTTTATTTGAACATTTTGATAACAAAGAACTTAATATTTTATGTTTTTGTCTACTAACTATTAATATGTATATGGAATTTTTAATCATAATTTTATCCATTATTTCTAATTTGCAATTAGATATTATTTTATTACAACAGATTTTAACTATTAGTCTTGACAATGACATTAATTGAAACATCTAAATGCAAAATTGTAACCAAAATTGTTTTATTAATTGTTTTGTTTTCAGTTTGTAAAGCCAAAACAATGCAGCTCATAATTTTGAATCATGCTAAATTAAAAATATTACACATTTGGTGGTATTTTTAATGCAATATTCTTGAGTATACAGGATGTGGTGTCTTTAATGCAGAAAAAATTAAATACCTAGGAATATACATAAAAAAAAAGGTTAATGTCAAGTAGTTTTGTCAAGAAAATGGAACATCAATTTTGTAGTGAAAAAATAAATCTTAGTATGGCCCTGGCAAAAAATATTCGATAGCTCAACCTGCGGACATTTGCCGAACTAAACTAATCGAAAATCTGAGCAGATGAGTATTGCCATATGTAAATGCATGAAATGAACAAAAAGGAAAAAACAGGTTTTCGATGCAATACTTAATAAATAATTTTAGATGATTTAATACAATCCCCTTGTTTTAATTAAGAGAAAAAGTAAAAATGAAACTTTAATTAGTTAATTTTAATGAAATTGTTGGTTTATTTTATATTATATTTTATATTATTTTTATCTTTATATTTGGTATTATTACGGATATGTATGTGAAATTTATTATTAAATACCCATTTGCATTTTTAATATATCAGTAGGCATGGGCGCTGTTTGAGGGAGGAATGGGGGAGTAGTTCTAAATAGTGTGGTTTGTTATCATTGTTATCATTCTGATATATTTCATTTGTCACATATGACCCTCCCCAGCGCTCTTATCAATAGGTATTTATTAGTAGTACTTAGACAGTTAAAAAGTTCATCAATTAATAAGAGTATCAAACTAAGGCCGTATTTCTTATCTTTTAGGATACTTTTTTTTCAGGGCCTATAGGGGTTCTTCACAGTAAGTGGCCTATTAAACATTTCAGAGGAACCAAAGACAATATGACTCTGAAATTTGTTTACGGGGGTTATCAGATATATTCTCTTTAATGAAATTAATGCCATCGAAGCACTTCCGGTTATACCGGAAATAGCTGTAAACTTCCTTATTTTCAATGGAACACCCTATATTATCGACATTTAAAAATAAGTCCCTGTACCTAAATCTAACCGTTTTAGAGATAATCGACGTTTTATAAAAATTTTTACAACTGCAAGTGTTTCGAAAATTCCTTATACAGCGTGTCCCACTAGTGCGGGAAAGTCCAATATCTATGTTAAAATGAGGAATACATATATGGATTTTTCTTTTTACTGTGTTGCCACATTTCTCGGAATGTACAAATTAAAAATATATACAACTATACAGGGTGTTCACTTTTCCTGGACAGACACCAACTTTGATTTTTTAAATGGAAACACATTTTTTATATTTTTTTCGGATTCTACATAAAAAATAAAGGGTACTTTGTGTAGAATAGTTCTATTCAAATCACAGTTTTTGAGATATCTCGCTTGAAAGGTTTTTCTAGTCGATATTGGTTGCTTACATTTTCTGATACTGACAGGTTATACTAATAGCTACTAAGCCCATTTTTTTATCAGATGTTTAGTAAGGATGACTCCTCCGAATCATGCTCCAAAAACTGGCCTGCGTTATACAGGGTGACCAAAATATCATGTCAAAATTGCCAATTGAAAAATTGAAAAATCTTGATTGTATCTTGATGCTGTATCTTGTATATTTTCATACCATGATATGCAGAATTAAATTATCTACAACTTTGCTATACCTGCTCCTATACCAAAATTCATTAGTTTTTCATGAAAATAACGTGTAGGCTCCTGTCAAATGATAATCTGGAAAATTTTCGATTCACATAAGGTTTAATAGAAAAGCGACAGTAATAATTGTGAATACAAAGATATCCTCGTACAAAGTGTTTTGTAAAACTGAAGGAGAGGTTTGAAAGAACAACAAATGCAAATTATGAGAAGACAACAAGAACACACGCATGCAGTATCCAAAACAGTAAATTAACATCGTGCATTTCTAACAAAATTAATAAAGACCTAGTTAAATTAGTAATTAACAGGTAACCGCTCAAAATGTCTGCCATTTTTCTATAAACACTGAGTAATTCTACGACGAAAATTGCTTGACACATTTCGCAGCATTTCCGGAGTTAGGGTCAAAAAAGCATTTCTTATCTTTGCCCGTAAGTCTTCTACATCTGTCGGAGGAGTTTCATACACCCTGTCTTTTATATAGCCCCATAAAAAAATCAAGACAAGACAGGTCTGGGGATCGGGGAGGTCATGGAATTGGCTACCTATCCACTTATCTGGATACAAATCATTTAAATATTATCTAACCTGAAACAGTTTTTCTATGAATTTACATAACTTACATAATGAGAAAACTTATCGCCAGTGTGGAACGTGCAGGGGCACCATCATGTTGGAACCACTGACTGTTTAAGTCATCCGGAGGAATATGTCCCTACAATTGGAGCAAGTTGTATTGTAAAAATTGCAAATACCCATTATCACTTAAGTTTCCTTCAAGAAAATGTGGTCCAATGACATATTCTCCGCATATTCCCGCCCAAACGTTGACTTTAAAGCGGTGTTGATGATCGTCTTGTCTTATTAATCTGGGATTATGATCGGCGTAATGATAATAATTATGTCGACTCTCTCGACCAGTATTGGCAAAGGATGACTCGTCAGTAAATAACACCTTTGAAAAAAAAATTTCATCTTGTAGTTTTATAGTTGCCCACTCACAAAACTGTACTCGCTTCTGAAAATCTTGCTGTGTTAAGAATTGGTGAGGCTCAGAATGATAGGGGTGGAAGTTGTTTTTCTTTAACGTTCTATTAACCACACTTTTGGAAATACTAATTTCATCACTAATTTCTCTGACACTTGTAGATGGATTTTGGACTGCACATTTCAAAATGTCAATTTGACTCTCCTGATTACCACATGCGTGTATTCTTGTTGTCTTCTCATAATTTGCATTTGCCATTCTTTCAAACCTCTTCAGTTTTACAAAACACTTTGTACGAGGATATCTTTGTAAATCTGGATTATTAGCTTGGTAAATACGACTTGCCAATAAACAGTTGCCATGGTTCTATTAAACCTTTCTTTCTATTAAACCTTATGTCAATCGAAAATTTTCCAGATTATCATTTGACAGGAGCCTACTACGTTATTTTACATATAAGCTATTTGTAAACTTCGCATTTTTTCATAGAACTGAGATTTCATGAAAAACTAATGAATTTTGGTATAGGAGCAGGTATAGCAAAGTTGTAGAGAATTTAATTCTGCATCTCATGGTATGAAAATATACAGAGCGTTGCATTTAAAAAAATCAAGATTTTTCAATTTTTCAATTGGCAATTTTGACTTGATATTTTGCTCACCCTGTATAACGCAGGCCAGTTTTTGGAGCGTGATTCGGAAAAGTCATCCTTACTAAACATCTGATAAAAAATGGGCTTAGTAGCTATTAGTATAACCTGTCAGTATCAGAAAATGTAAGCAACCAATATCGACTAGAAAAACCTTTCAAGCGAGATATCTCAAAAACAGTGAATATTTGAATAGAACTATTCTACACAAAGTACCCTTTATTTTTTATGTAGAATCCGAAAAAAATATAAAAAATGTGTGTTTCCATTTAAAAACCAAAGTTGGTGTCTGTCCAGGAAAAGTGGAACACCTTGTATAGTTGAATATGTTTTTAATTTGTACATCCGAGAAATGTGGCAACACAGTAAAAAGAAAAATCCATATATTCCTCATTGGACTTTCCCGCACTAGTGGGACCCACTGTATATTTCTTCGTTCTGGGAGCTTTCACTTGCTTTTCGATATACACAGAGAACTTAACCTTCCGCTATCAAAATTACCTGAAGAAAATTATACTAAAAGTTCCATTTTTTACGTTACATTTTGAAAACTTAAAACCGAGAAATTTTTTTAAATTCAAATGGAAAACCCTATATTTTTTTGCACCACATTATAGAAAATCTAATTCTCTTTTCACTGATATAGTCATTGTAGGGGTTTCAATTTTCATTGAAGAAAACATATCTGACAGCTCCCGTAAACAAAATTTCAGACTCATATTGTTTTTGGTTTTTCTGAAACGTTTAATAGGCCACTTACTGTAACATATACATATAAAAATATTAACACAAATAACATATACGCCTTTCATTTTGGATCAAGAATGTTATTTTTTGAAAAAAAATTTTGTAAAATGATTTGTTTAAGTCAAAGTGCCTTGGGTGGAAATAAATCGATTTTGATTAAGTTACCTGAGTATAATTTTGCCTTCTTAACTCTCGTTATTATTTTTTAAATATTTTAGAGCATTTCAGTATAATTTTTTTGTTTAAAACATACAGGTCGCTAAGAACACTAAACAATATTTTGCTTCTAATACTTTTTTTTTGTTGGTAGATATTTTGAAGGTGGTGATTGAAATGTAATTTTCTACTTGTTACCGACTAAACTTCACCTTTCCTCCAAATTTGTAACTATATTCATCGGTTTTTAAGATTTAAACTAACTTTTCTCTATTTAAAGATAGTATCTATCGAAACATAACCATCCCACGTAGTTTTGCGAAATTACAATTTCGTAGGGCTATATGTCTGTAAAGACCTGTTGAATAGTTGGTTAGAATTGTAAAATGTAATTAACGTAGTTAGAAATTTGGCGAAAGGTGAAGTTTAGTTACATTAGAATATCCTCAAATAGAAGTGAAATAATTTTTCAAGGTATCTTGATCCTAATCTGCTTATTTTCCTTGTATTTCTATAATTATGATTAAATATTTCATAATTATTGTCTACAGTAGGTACATAATATCAGAATCACTTATCAGATATTATGAATAAACTGATAATGATAAAAGTAAAGATAAACAATAATACGCTAAAAAATCAAATGGAAACTATTAAATTATATGATTTATAAAGTAAAATTTTTATATTTTCCTGTGTAAGAAAAAATGTTGAGTACTTAACCATATAAAAAAATGACATAGATGTGTATGTCCATGGATGAAGTTGAAAAAAGGGGAAACCTTTTTATTTTTTGTTTTATAAAATATAATAATAAAAATATTCATGTTAAACAATTCTGCTTCATTCTGCTTCTGTTCAATGGTGCCCTCTATTAAGAAATTATTAGAAAGACGATAATTGATTCTATCCTTAGAACTCAATAATATTATTATTATGCTAGTTAATAAACGTATAAACAGAAAACTCATTTCTAATATTTGATATGTAAAGAGTGTTCATATATCGTCTTAACCACTGGCATTGGCGAATTACAAAAAAAATTTGATCATAAGACACAAACTACTATATTTCTAACCATTTCTTTGTAAAAGACACCCTATATATATATATTGGGGATCGGGGAGGTCATGGAATTGGCTACCTATCCACTTATCTGGATACAAATCATTTAAGTANTATATATATATATATATATATATGTTAAAGCAGAATTTTCCCTATTTTCAACACCATCCATGGACACACAGGGACAAAAAGAAATGTCGTTTCAAAAATAAAAAAGATAGGTACCAACCTTATTAAAACAATAAAAATCCGATTTTTATATTAAATTAGAGATGCATTTTCAAATTTTTCGGTTGGAGAGTGAGAAAGTCATGAATGCACTTACGATGTAGGTAAATTTATTCGAATATTATAAATATATTTTTCTAACTTACATCCATAGAAATACTGATCCACAGTCTTTAACCATCCCACATCGTCGTGAGAATGTGGTACCAGATGAACATTTATTTTGCCTTCATCCGTTGAGTAGCAATTTAAACAACCAAGTGTCTCAGAAGACGTCTCAATATTTCTCCCTAAGTTGGCCGATTTAACACCGATAGAAATAATTAATATGGAAAATAGAACGAAAATCATCTTGTCACTGTGAAAATTTTCGGTAGAATTGAAATTGTTTATGAAGTACTTAGTACATAACTTAATCCGAATGAAATCATGAATGCCAAGTGCTGATAATGTATATGTTGCCACACCAATATGATTTCAGTGATGATAAAGTATATCAGAACAGTAGTAACGTTTATTATACAGGGTGGTCCCGAGGTAATGGGCCAAAATTCATGGGTAGATACCCCAAGCAAAAATATTGCGATTTAGCCAAACTTACCTTAGTCCAAAAGTTGATAGTTAAAGAGATACAGGGTGTTTAATGTAAAATATTATTTCAGGTTTTTTTTTTTTTTTTCATTTATTTCTTAACAAATGCAAATATCCTCACAAAATTTTGGGGTTTGTAGTTCTTTGGGTACGGGAATTGAAATCTGTTCAAATTTTGGTTCAAGTTCATAGAGGGCACAAACTGCAGTACATTGAATGTGTTAAAAAAGACATAACTTTTTTGTACTTTAAGGTAGCTCATCTTTGGTATCAAATTCTTATTTTCCAAGTTTTTTACACAAAAAAGGTATACTTTTTGAAAGTAGCTATCTCGCACCGTTTTCGAGATATTTGGCTTTGAAACTTCCAATGCTGTTGCATTAAATTATAATTAAGTACCTACATGTATTATTAATTTAGCGGTAAAGTTTCTTAAGTAGGATTTGGACGAAAATCAAATAATTGAAGTTTTCCACTTTTCTTATTGCTATCATTTGTACGCTAATTTCTATTAAGTATTATTGGTACCTAATTAAAATTACATCTTAGCTTACAATTTAAATTGTATACTCGTATACATAAATGTGAGATAGAATGCCGAGATTTTCGTTTTTGGAGTTACATGAAATCAGTTGTTTATGGAGGAAGTATAAACTCCTGAGAAGAACTTTAGCAGCAGGTTAGGGATTAAGGCGTTAAGGATTTATAATTTAAAACAAGACAATATTTTAATAAGCGCGTTGATAAATGTATTGAAGTTAGAGGCGGACATTTTGAGCAATTATTGTCAAAAAGACATATTTTTTTACTAATGTTGACTATTTTACTGTTCATTATAATCTTTAATTCTAAATAAACCCTTGTTTTTGACATTGGAAGTTGCAAAGCCAAATATATCGGAAACGGTGCGAGACAGCTACTTTCATAAAGTTTACCTTTTTTGTATAAAAAAAGTTGGAAAATAAGAATTTGATACCAAATATGAGATACCTTAAAGTACAAAAAATTATGTCGTTTTCAACACATTCAATCTAAGGCAGCTGGCGCTCTCTATGAAGTATAACCAAAATGTGAATAAATTTCAATTCCTCTACCCAAAGAACGCCAAACTCCAAAATTTTATGTAGATATTTGCATTTATTAGGAAATAAATGGAAATAAACTAAAATAATGTTTTACATTTAACACCCTGTATCTCTTTAACTATCAACAACTTTTGGACTAAGGTAAGTTCGGATAAATTGCAATATTTTTGCTTCGGGAATCTACGCATGAATTTTGGCTCATTACCTCGGGACCACCCTGTATACATACATATAATAAATTTTAATTATTTACCATGTCGATCGGGAAAAAAGTCATTTAATTTTAGTAATTGTTTGCCGAGTGCTTTGAAAATGGCCGAGATGTTTTCAATTAGCGAACAAGTTGTCATGATATTAGTGTTAGGTTTCTTTGAAGAAAACTACAGAAGAAGTGTTGAAGAATATCGGAGAAGATTTCCAGATCGAGTAATCCCCATAGACAAACATTTTCTAATGTTGAAAGATGGGCTTGAACACTTGAAAACGTGCTATTGCAATTAGGGCACAAGACGAAGAACTTATTTTGAATACAATTGAAGATGACCCACATATTAGTACTAGAATTATATCTCGACAAACTGGTATATCGCAAACTTCTGTGTACCGAGTGATTAGACGTAGTCCACTACACCCATATCATATCCAAAAAGTGCAAGAATTATTACTGAATGATTTGGTTAAACGAGTGAATTTCTGTCGGTTTATTTTACATGAAGGCATTAATTTTCTAAAGAAAATTCTCTTTACTGATGAAGCTTGTTTCACCCGCAGAGGTATTACAAATTTACATAACTATCATGACATCATGAGTAAATCCTCATTCAGTAACTCTTCGACATTTCCAACGCGAATTTAAAAAAATGTTTGGATCGGTGTTATTCGACTACTTGACGAGATGCCACTACAACTCAGATTTCAACATTGGTTGATGCATGATAGGACACCCCGTCATTTTAGTAATATTGTTTAAACCACCAGCATCCAAATAAATGGATTGGAAGAGGAAATAATTGCACACAAGTTTTGGTCCCTACGATCAGCAAACCTCAACAAATGTGACTTCTTTCCGTGGGGAAAGAAGAAAAGTTAAAAGAATTTGTGTATTCCTCGCCAGTTGCATCTCGAGCAGAATTGTGGAATCGCATTACAGATAAATGCACATTTATTAGAAACAATCAGCAGTTACTGGAGTAGACTTCAATTTTCGACGAGTAATAAATTTATGCCTGAGAGAAAACGGTGATCATTTTGAACAATTTCTATAACTTATCAGGGCAAATTGTATGTTATTTCTGTTGTTTAAGTGGTTTGTTTTTCTATGAAATAATTCTTATTCCAACTTTTTCCTGATCGTCACATTTGACGTTTAAATTCATAGCCAACTTTTTATTTTTCGATGATTTTAAATAACAGTTACGATACGTATTATTATTTATTCGTGTTTTTGTTGAAAACGATAGAGTTTTTTGAAAACTAATTAGAGTAAAAAAAGTTTTAGAATTAAATTCTCCAAAAAATAAAGTAATAATTTTTAAGGTCCGCCAGCGGGTTCAAAAATTCTGTCACATGTTAATCGTGCGACATCCCTTATCAACCGTTTAAAATGCTTCAGTTGAATTCTACTTACTGCCGATTAATGCTCTTGGTACACTTACACCGTGTAGCGAATTTGTTTTTTCTAAGTTCAAGTATAACTGAGATATTATTTTTTTTCAAGGCCTATAACTTCTCAGGGGCGCAGCTTAGTATAAAGGTAAGTTGCGTCAAGTCGCCAGATTTTGGGTTCCTCTACATGCCTCTGCTCTGTTTCGGTTCTTATGCGAAACACCCTGTATAATCTAATTCTATTAAATCTATTTAAAAACGAGGCCACTTTAAAAATCAGTCCTTAGAATGCAGGAATAGGTCAGCTCGTCTATTTTGAAAGCTTGCGTTATTTAAGAATTTCAGTATGTCAGATATTATGTGTTTTCTCTTTGGTAATATTTAGATAGATAATAATTTTTCATTTTTATTTTAGTTAATTATTATTAACGATGTAGAGGTATTTCTTTAGGATATATATTTGGTATCAAAAAAGATACAGAGCTACATAAATGATTACAAGCCACGTGACCATCGAGATTAGGCAACCAACATTGCATGGCTGGTACTATGAAATAGCCTACGTTCGAGATAATGCGATAGCTGACTGGTTGAATAAAATCTTGATTTTATTATCTTATCTAATGGTCTCATGAATACTACAAAAGCGTTTGTTTAAAATAAAGAATAAAACTAAAAGCAACTGCTTCAACGTAAAGCGATGTAGTAGTATTAAAAGCCTTTGCTTCATTTCAAATGTATGTTTTGCATTTGTTCTATAATAAATATTTCAAGACTTTGTACGTATCATTTGCGTAAAGAGACGTTTAGTAAGGAAAAAATTAAATTTCATATGTAGGAAAAAAGTTATGATGATACACATGTTTATATAGTAATAGAATGAATAGGAGCAAAGATTTTAAAATATCAAAGAGAAAGGCAAATTTAGGAAAATAAAATTGGTAAAATTGATTTTAAAGAAATAAATTAGGTATAAGTTGAATAAGTGTGACCAATAGGAGTACAGTAGATGGTTGAAATTGAGAAAAAAAGATAAAATAAATAAAAATTAGTATATGATCAATTAAAAATTTTCGTAAAAAATGAATTTCAAACAAAATTGAAAATGTGATTGGTAATAAAAATTTGGATTACTAGAATTAGAAAGTGCTCTAAAAAAATAGTGGGTATGAAAAGAAAAAGAGTGAGGTAACTAAGAAAAAAAATAATAAATAATTGAGGGGCTGACAGCTAAAGTTTTAAAAATAAAATTTTTGATTTAAAAGGAAGATAATTTGGTTGCCAGAAAGAAACAAATGTATTCAATAAAGAAACATCATTTATAAGAAGGAGTAGAAGAAAACAGTCTCAAGAACTAAATTAATTGAAGATTACGGACAATAGAAACTTAAGTAAGTCCAATAACAAAACAAAGTTAACTGTTATGGGGTATTTCGAGTCAACACAGATCCAATCCAAGTCAGCGACAGGGAATAGTAATATAGAAATATCAGCAAGGCGACAAACAACAAGAAGTTATATGACAGATGACAAGTCAGGAACAGAAGTTGTGCTAACAGGCACAGGAAAGAAATAGAGGAGATAAAGGACCAAGAAGAAAATAAATTAGTGTATTAGACAATGGTAAAGAGGTATAAACCCCTAATATAATACAAACTTGTGTTAAATTTAATATTTAAATCCAAATCTTGGATATTGTTATTTAATTTGAGTTAGTGTAGTGGAAGTGGCGTAGAATAAGAATACTTCTATTGATAGAAGATTGAAAAATTTTGGATAAATAGTAAAATTAAGTGTAAACTAATCATAATTTTTATTTTAATTTGAAATATATTGAATCAGAGTAAATAAATTAATTAGAAATTATTTTTACGAGAAATAGAATAACTGTGGTCAGTTAAAATTCAAATATAAATATTTTGTCTTCTCCTTCCTAAGATAAGTATCTAAATTCATAATTAGTATAATATTTTAAAATCAAAATACCTACTAATCTTCTCAGAACCTTACCCTGAGGTAAGGCTACTCATATTAGATAAAAATTTGCTTGAATCTTAAATTAAATTTTTTTTATCTCAAACAAAGACTTTCTCTATAAACATAACAAACAAAATTTGAATTAAATTACATCTATATGCTCATGTGAGCTGGCGCCCAGACAATAAAGAAGAAAAATAGGATACAAAGAAGAAGCGAAGCAGAATAAGTAAATACAGGTAAGAATTTATAACAATATTTTTCGCATCTTTCTGAAAATAATGAGTTGTCTCTGATGATTATTTCCCCCATACTCAAAATAAGATGTCATTTTAACGTCAAAATTTGGCCCTTTATATGTGCCTTCGAATTATTGCTTTACATCAAACTGAATATAATTAAACAGTTTTAACTGATTTGTGCTTATAATGTGCTTCAGAAAAAAATCTCTAAATAATGTGTTGCACAAATAAAGCATTAATATAGTTTCAATTCATGCAAAGCAAAAATACATACTATTTGAATCAACTATCTCAGAAGAGCTTACAGCAATTTTAACTGATCGAGCTTGCGACATGAGGAAAATAAATGGGGAAATGCGTAAAGAAGGCATGATAAAAACTATTTCGAAAATTGTAACTATGAATATTTTTTAAATATGTATATAGTAAAATATATTTCATTTTAAATTTCTCCAGTCTCTGAAATATGTCTAATGTCTCGTCACCTCGGGACACCCTGTATATTACTGTTGTAATTGCAATTACTTTTCTGTTTCCATTTAATATTGCATTTAAGCATAGGCATAAAATGCTGTCTAAATCTGCTGCTGTTTCAACATGTCAAAAAACTGAAGGAGCCTTATGAACCGGTTTCTTCAAAATTGTCAGAGAATTGTTTATTAATAGGCGAAATTAAGATCGGCGGAGTCAGTCCCATTAGCTTGAATATGAGAGTGCCATATTCTTAAAAAACCCTGGATCTTTTTTAAAAAATTAAATAAAACAATTTTTTTATTGCCACAAGCTCAGTCTTAGTTTTGTTGAAATGAACAAAAATAAGAGTAACACTATTTCCTGCATATATTATCCTTCAAAGAGAGGATATGAAAAATGTAGGTAGGTATATTAAAAAAAATACAGAACTTCTATGTACTTTAATTAGAGAGTAATATTAATTTTTTTACATGTAATACAAGCCTCATTTACATGCTTTATAAAATAGGTACTATAAACTTGTCGTCACTTTTAATTTCGTAAATGATGAAATAAGGGTAAATTTATTTGGTGCGTGTTGTATTTTATTCTCCACAAATAGCTGTTAGTTGCGCTCTGGATTATAAATTACTATAATTACCTATCTCTTATTACTTATACATTTCAAACATGGGACCACATTAAAATTGAACTGTTTACTAGTTTACGTAACAGAATGACAGTATTTTATATTTACTTCACTATTATCTAAAAAAGTAAGTATCCCCATATTACAAATAAGGATATTATAGGAACAGGCTTAATTGAATTTCCGAAACTGGCAATTCCCAACTTCACGACAAATGTTCTTATTTTCATGGGAGTTAAAGAAACTGATAATGGAGTAGGATCGGCTTCGTCTGGAACTACGTCCATTTTTTCTCCTGTAATGTTCCACGTATATTTAGTTCTAGCTTGATAGTCATCTAACAATTGATTAGCTCCGAGGGTCGTCTCAGTTATTTCGACGATGTCATGTGTATTAAACAGTTTCTGAAATAAAATAAATCTGTAACAGTTTAAGATCAAAAATGAATGAAAATTGTGTGGCTTGCTTGAATTGAATACATTTTATTTACAAATATACAGGATAGATTAATGAGTTTTAAGCTATCTTCAAATATGATTCAAAGAAATTAGACCAATATCAAAATCTAATCATCACATGAACTTTATCTCGCTCTGCAACTTTAGAAAAAACAACGATCAATGAATTTACACAAATAAGTTAAAAAATAGTTGAACAGTTTTTGTTTAAGAATTAAACGGGTATTAGATTTTAAATGATTCTCATATCGGGTGTCCCAAAATTCACGCACGATATGAATTTTGCGCCATTTGTGCGGTAAAGTGTTGTCAACAAAAAAGAGCGACAGTGTGACAGCTGCATGGACCTTATAAACTATGCACTGGCCTTAGAAAGAGAGGCCAAACACGCTAGTGTATGCAAGGCAGATGAAGCTAGTGCAGGCAAATACCGGTAAAACAAATAATGGTACACTGGTATACCGGTACAAAAACACCGTAAACAAACCGTAGAGTAAAAGTCGTGTAAAAGATTTCTTAAATTTTTGTGTGTGATTAGTGTATGTGAAATATTTGTGAAAACAATAAAATCGCCTCAGAAATATTCGGAAATTTTCGCCCTATATATACAGGGTGTGGCGTCTTTAATGCAGAATATTAAAACCTAGACTCTTGACAATAAATGAAGTAAAATAATATATGCTACCATAAGGCGATTATGAGATTTGAGTATCAAAAATATTTTCCAAAAAATTACAAGAAGTGACAAAATATTAATGCCGGTCCTGTTTAACATAGCGCAAAAAACATTGACCTAGTCCGCACTCCGTACGGCACCTGTGGAGTGTCAGTCTGTGTCAGTGTCAGTACGCGGGTGAATTGCTGCTAAGTTGTGTCAAAAAGATCGCGTTTCTACTGTTTAGACGTTAAGTGTTTATTAAAGACGTTTCTTATTTTTTGTTTTTTAAGTTATTGTTTTAACTAAATCGGCAATGGAAAACAAGGACAACAATAATACGTTTACTACTATCGAACGATAGCGGTAAGTTTGCATCCCTTTTGTTTGTCGTGATCCAACATATCACTTGCTAAAATAATAGTAGTCTTTTCTGTAACACCATGTACTTTGTTTCTACAAACCTCTTGTCTGGGATTGCACATTATCATTTACAGTGAAATAACTGATTGAATTTTATGTTTATTTTTCCTTTTCATTAAAACGAGAGGATTGTATTAAACTGGCCAAAATGATTTATTATTGCATTAAAACATTTTATCTCTTTTCATACATTTTAATTTGGCAACACTGATTTGCGCAAAGGCTTGACTCTCTGTTAAGTTCAGTTTGGCAAGCGTGCGCTGATGTTAATCGAATAGCATGATATTTTTTGACCAGGACCGTACTAAGATTTATTTCTTCGCTACAAAATTGAAGTTCAATTTTCTTGACAAATCGTGGATATATGAATTTCTTATACAATAAGGCTTTTTTATTGCATATATTCCTAGGAATCTGCATTTTATTTTTTCTGCACTAAAGACGCCACACCCTGTATATGTAAAAATAAGAATATTTTCTAGATATCGTTTTCTTTTGTTTAGAAAGTAGAGTATTCTACAAGTTTTATTGCATTCTCAATCTTCTAGGCTGTTATCTCATCTCTCAGTACAAAAAGTAGATGGATAGATGGGTGGGTTTTATAGGTGGTACAGCTGGATGAATAAATATGCGTATTCATGCAAGAACGACTGGAGAGAAAGATGTATGGATTCATGAATGGGTGGGTGGATAAAAAGATGGATCCAGAACTGAGAAATGAAATTGGACCAGCTTGTCTGACTCTATGATGATAAATTGGAATCAAACGAGTGAAAAATCATATGTCTAGTGAGCTGGTAGAATAATTTGATTTATTAACTTTCGTCGATCGTAAATGAAGTTTTTTGTGATTTTTTTTTTAATTTTCCCGAAAACTCGGATCCGTTGGGCCAAATCTGAAAGCCCAACTGAAGATTCGGATTTAGCGAAAAAAATATAAGGCAATACATGGGTCTGAATACCAGATCCGATCCTTTTTTTTTGTGGGGCTGTGAAAATTATTCATACAAATATGTATTGTTTAAAGAGAAGAAATCGAATTTAATTCAGTTTGAGTTTGTGCAAAACCGTACTTATCTTATCAACTTCGACGTCACCTGTTACATGAGTGTTGTATAATAATGAAAAAGTAATATTAACGGTTGGTAGAAGGAAGCGAAAAAAAAGCAAACGCCTAGGTGGGGCATTCTGGAAGGAAGCCTAAATAGTTGAAGATAGGCAGTTGAAGTGAGAACAGCGCGGAGTGAAAAGTAAGACGATCAGTGTAGTGTGAAAAATATAGAGGTAGTGGAAAATTAAGTGTTTAACCGGTATTAGTTAGCAGGTAATATTCTTTAAGTACTTTGTTGTTAATTGTTCTATGTAATCTTATGATTGTGATGGTTATAGATGTTTCATGATAATAATTCTTTGCATGTTTAACTTCCATTGCTTTATGCTCAAGGGCATATATTTTTCTAAAGTAAAATTGTTATAATTATTATTAACGATTACTCATTATTTATTTCACGTTAAAATATATATATTGTCGTGACTGCCAGACATTACAATAACGACTTTTTGTTTCACATCTAACTTGTATTTGTCATGAATACGTTGTTCGAAAAACATAGATGTTTCATGATAATTGTTACAATTATTATTAAAGATTGCTCATTATTTATTACATGTTAAAATATGTATATTGTCGTGACTGCCCAGATATTGCAATAACGACTTCTTTGTTTCACATTTAACTTGTTTTATCATGATTACGTTGTTCTTTGATTTCTTGTGCTTACTTTATGTCATACGTCTATACAAGCCTTGTGAATTTACTAACATTTTCGCCCGTGCGGAACGAATCTGTATTAAGCTGGATTGCCTCCCGTATGGGACTCCAGTGTTAAGAAGGATCTTCCGAAATCTCAACTATAGCTGGATTTCCTCCCGTATTATGGGACTCCAGTACCTTCCGGCCCTGCCGGCTAACTAACACCAAACCTCTTCAGTTTTACTAGGAAGTGTGTATGTCTAATTCGAGTGAGGTGACATTTAGTGACACATTAAATGAGACAGGTTTTATTTATCATTAGCAAAGGATCTTAAATATTTGGGTAGTTAGAGCAACGATCGTGGATTTCTCTGCCATGCTCTTTCCCTACAGGAGCTCTAGGTGAGCCTGGCACTCTCATTTATGTTAAATGGTTGTTAATGCTTTTATTGTTCTTTCTATGTGCCACATGTTTAATTTGAAAGACTGTTGTACGTAAATAATAAAGTTAGGTGTATTTATTCTGCTTTTGTTTTATAAAATTAAACCATACTTCCCTTCTTTACAGTTAGTAGCCAGCGCCTTCCGGTCAATAAAAAATAGATACATACAACGTAGGGATTCCTTATGACGATCACATATTTTTGGCCACAACTTTGTATTATTTTTTCGATCGAACCCGGGTATGTTAATATAAAGAATATTGATAAAATTATTAATAAATATATGTATTTTAGTAATTTTGTTACTTGGAGAGGTCTTTTTTAAGAGTATTTTCCATATTTCTTAATACATAAGTGTAGAAGTCATAGAATTAATATATATCTGCACATTTTTAATCAAGTTGAAATTTTTTTATCTTCTCTTTTTATCTATATTATTTTTATAATGTCTTTGTAGATCAGAAATTCGTCGACCATCCTTTCTGTCATTCATCTTAATACAATTAAAACATAATATAAACTTAAACAATAATTTTTCAAAATTTTTAACTTATCCATACTTTCACAAAGTCGCCACACATAAATGTAGTTAAAATCAATTTAATTTCAAACGGGAATACGTCCCAACAGAAAAAAGGGATAAGGAATCGAACTGATTGGTTGAATTAAGTGCAGCGCAAATTGTTTTATATGCTGTGGTATTAGCCTACACTAGATCTATCTCTCTTGCACACGTCTGTGCGATTGCCGTTTACAGGGAGACTAATATGTAGTCTCCATGACCGTTTATTTTTCGCGTTTTCATTGTTGAGCAATATTTTAAAAATTATGAAGGTGTGGCTGCTACAGATCGCAATATTCGTGGAAAATATGGTCGGAATAGTGATTTAACTTCATCAACTGTGAAGAGATTAATTGAAAAGTTCCGGGAGACCGGATCAATTAGTCTTCAACATGTGGTTCAACACAAAACTTCATTCGGCACCGTTGTTAAGAATTGGACATTTCGGGATTTTACAATTGATTCTCTCATGAAAGATTTGCATTTTCATGCTTACAGAGTTCAATTAACTGACTGACTGAAGTTTACTGACCACGCAGAGCGAAGAGAGTTCGTTGAATGGATTATGGAACAAATGGATGTTCATTTTTCGAACAAAATAATCTTTAGCGATGGGTCTAATTTTCATCTCGATGGCTTTGGTAATCGACAATATTGTCGCATTTGGGGTTCAGAGAAATCACGACGGTGCTACATGCCGTACAGTTCTAGAAATAATTCTTTTACCTACTGCTTGAGTCATTTCCTGGTAGAGTAATTTCCCGTTTTGGTGATCAGAACTGGCAGCCCAGATCATGCGATTTAACGCCGTTGGACTTTTTTCTATGGGATTTTCTGAAGTCTAAAGTTTATGCTAACAAGCCCACGACCACCTACGCCTTGAAGGAGGTAATTGAGCGCTGTATCAACGAAATTCAGCCGCATTTATGCAAAACGGTTATGAAAAATTTTAACAAAAGAGAACCAGCATGTGCCAGCATTTACCCGATATGCTATTCCATACATAACTCTATACTGTAGGTATACTTACGAATAAAAAAAAATTACAATTTTTAAATAAAAACCTGTGGTTTCTATTAAAATTACTTCTTGCCTGAATTTTAGTACACAATCGTTTTCTAACTTACACTTATGTCTACAGAAGTGGCATTGGATAATGACGGATCTTCGTCTTTCTCCAAAATATGTTCCAAACGTAAAAGGTAGGATTGGTTTGCCCATGGTTCGAATGTCAAAATATTTATATTTTCCGGGAGGGCTTCATTTAAGGCGGAGTACTAAAATGAGATTATTCAACTTTCAATTCAATTCTAATAATGAAAATACTATTACGTTAAAATTTAATTTTTGTTGCAAAGCAGTCACATTAACGGAAGAAATGTTCCCAACTCCAACCCATGGTTGATTAAGTTTCTTGTGAGATAGAATCCGTTCTTGCGCCGCTGTACTCTTTCCTGAAATATAAACAGTATTTTCTAATATTCACTGCATGAAAATTAAAGTGTGTTTAAGTACAAACCGTCTGGATTTAATTTTGTGGCAGATCCAAATATTAGATAATGAGATCCTCTAACATAAATGCCACTTCCGAATTCAGTTTCGTTGAGGCTTTCGCCTACACCTTTACTGTCGTCATGAACTATCCTTCTATGCAGCTAAAAAATAAAAGCTTTGTTAAAATAAACATAGTCAGCATAAAAAAAAGTTTGTAATAGTTGTTTTACATTGACAATTTATTGATCAATTAATTCATGAAGTCGCTTCAACAAGAAATTGGACAAGTGTAATGCACCAAATCTGCTGTCAAATAACTTCATGAATTTATTCATCAAGTTCTTGACGAATTAGAGCATGTTCTAATTTTCGTCAATTTCTTCGTGAAGTTCGGAAGTACCAACCCAACAGATTTCCACCCTCAGATCAGTAATGAGGTTATGTTATTGGAATATGTAAATAATTGTGTGGCGTCGTACTAGTTTTGCATTGTGTTTACTGATTTGTTACTTACAATATGTGTCAAAACGGTACCGCTGTTGTATCACTACAATTATGAGTGGAAAGGTGACATTTTTGAAATTTATTTGCTTCTTTGATTCGTTGGTAGAACTGACTCATGCGTCAAAAAACTTGACAAAGTCTGTAGCAATGTAAAACCACACTGTTTACCAATAAATTCGTGAATTAATTCATGAAGAACTTCGTCAATTTATTCATCAATAAATTGTCGATGTAAAACAGCTATAACAAATACAAAAAAAAATATATACAGGATGTTTCAGTTCGGGTGAATCAAACTTTAACTATAAATAGAACTAAATAAATAATTAAGAATTGCCTTATCCCCTTAACCCCTTTTCGAATAAAACCGTTGTAAATATCTGAAGCCACCATTTTTCGATTCAGCCGCCATTTGGGTTCATTAAGTGAGTAAATCGATGAGCACATCATGGATTCTTTATACTGAGAGATTATATGCATCGTTCTCACTGGTTTTAGACACGTATCTTAAAGATAAAGTCAAAACACAGAATATAGATTGGTGACCTGAATGATTTTTTTTTTTAATTCTGTAGGCACCATCTGAAAGCGCATTGCCTAAAACATAAAATACAGTGGGCTTGATTTGATTCAACATTTAACGTTATATTAAACAAAACCATGTTAATTTAACGTGTTTTAAACCATCATTTTCACATTGTTGTTATTAAAAATTTTTCTTGCCTAAAATTATAAGTACAAATTTTTACGTTCACTGTACACATCCAAACTGAGATTATTAAATTTACTTCATAAATCACTATAGTATTTTTTTTTACTGACCATCAGTTCAATCTCTCCATCGTTTAAACTGGACCCTCCTTGAGATCTATCTGTGAGAATGGCAAGTTCAACTTTTTTGTTTTTAATAACTATTTTAGAAGTCACGGGATAATAATTGCTGGCAACAGGCTCATAGCTGGAATTGTATTTGTAATCTGGGCGGGAGTTTAGTGTTCTCTTGATCATTTCCCTGCCATTAGAATCGGTATAAAAGGTGCCTTTATTTTCGAAGGTGCTTGTCACAGTGTATTTGGTGATTACTTCTTTCCCCATCTCGTCTATGTCACTGTAAATATATTGAATTATTACATATGTAATACGTTGTTTAAATATTTTCGAGTATATTCGGAACTATCAAAAGTAAGTGGTATTAAGGCAACATATTTCAGAATTATTACATAAATCAATTGAGTTGAATTTATAAATTTAATTTTGTCTAACCATACAACGAAAATAGATAATAATTCTTCATGACTACATAACTTGATAGAGCTTTTGCCATACCATACCAGATATTCACGGTTTATCTGAGAAAATGAACAGAATTGATAATAAAATAAAAAAAATAATATTTCTTAAACTTGGTATAAGATATTCAAATAATTGTTTATAAAAATCCCTATTATATTACATATCTGCAAGTTATACGAACATAGTATACAGGGATGGCCAGAAGTACGGAATAAAATTCATATCTTTTGAATGAGTTAATTTTTTTTTAAAACACGTTAACTGATTTTGATTTTTTCCCATCTTTCGGTTATATAATAATAAATTTTTCTCCAACCCCCTAATCCCCAGCTACCCCTACTTTTTTTTCAAATGGAAACATAAGGCATTAGGGAGCTCGTTGAAAAGCTTATAGAAAACCGAATCCAGCCATACCAAATAAACAAGTTTTATTTTTTCAATAGCAAGGTTTTTAGGGTTGTATAAAACACTTACTTAACAAGTGAAATAAAATTTAATTATCTTCAGTGTTATCCTCCATGAATTTGCACAGAATAAAATAAAGAATTTGAAACTGTACCTATCACTGCTAACGCAAAAAGATATATTTTTTATGTTGCGTTTTTTTGGTACCACTTACTTGCCAGGCTTTCTGGTTAATTTTTCGCTTTAGTTGTAAATTGGAGTTTGAAACGTTACTATTGTGTCAAAATCAAGTTATTTACGGAATGGTATTGTCGGAAAGGTAACGCATCCAAAACTTGATATTGCTTGGATGTGGAGACAAAATAAGAAGTCAGGCTGAAGTGCGCGATTTATTTAATGCGAAATATCCCGAAAACCAAATTTCACAAGGGACAGTTCGTAAAATATTTCACAAATTTCAGGAACACGGTACAGTACAGATTTTGGCAAAAACTGGACGAGCACGTGCTTTGAATGAAGAAAAGAAATTAGACATTGCATTAGAACTTGTTGAAAATCCTCATACTTCAACTGTTTCATTGGCCCGTAATCACGATGCTTCTCGAATTGCAATTCGAATGTTTCTGAAACAAAAGAAATATCACCCCTATAAGGTATGTCTTGTCCAAGAGCTTTTGGAAGACGATTATGATAGGCGATTACAATTTTGTGAAGAAATGATGAGAAGGTGTGACGACAATAATGGTTTTCAACGAGACGTACTTTTTTCGGATGAAGCTACGTTTTATTTAAATTGAGTGATTAACAGGCACAACTATCGCTTTTGGTCACAGGAAAATCCACACTGGACATGCGAATTACATACGCAGCATCCACAGAAAGTTAATGTATGGGCAGGTATCATCAACAACAGAATCTTGGGCCCACTCTTTTTTGAAGAAAATCTTACTGCCGCACGCTACCTGGATTTCCTAACATTTAAACCTGATACCTGCTCTAGCTGTGATTTTCCCTCATGAAATTGGTCAAGATATACCGAATGAAAGAATTTGGTTCCAACAAGATGGCGCTCCCCCACATTTTGGTATTGATGTTCGAAGATACTTAGATGAAATGTTTCCAAATCGCTGGACTGGTAGACGGGGTTCAGTCGAATGGCCGTCAAGATCCCCCGACTTAACACCCCTGGATTATTTTCTTTAGGGATATTTGAAAGAAAGAGTGTACCACGACAGACCGGATAATATTGAGAATTTAAAGAATAAGATTAGGGCATAATTTACCAGCTGAAGTCATTCAGAATGCTGTGGACAGCATTACTATCGTCTTGGAGAATTCCAAATAGTGAATGGAGGACATTTTCAGCATTTGCGACATTGGGTTTATTTTTGTAAATTATCTAGTTGTTTCAATTTCTAAATGAAAAAAAAAACTTGTTTATTTGATATGGCTGGATTCAGTTTTCTATAAGCTTTTCAACGAGCCCCCTCATGCCTTATGTTTCCATTTGAAAAAAAAGTAGGAGTGGCTGGGGGTTAGGGGGCTGAAGAAAAAATAATTATTATATAACCGAAAGATGGGAAAAAGTCAAAATCAGTTAACGTGTTTCGGCGTTTTAAAAAAAATAACTCATTCAAAAGATATGAATTTTATTCCGTACTTCTGGCCATCCCTGTGTGAATTACGCGAAAGTATATTATAAAAGTAGCGGAATTAATACGGGGAAAGTGTTCGTGGCTGACAACATGCACCCAGTCGCGAATAGGTCGAGCAATACCAAACGAATTGTTGAACTTATATTGAGCTTTAGCTTTAGTTTTTGAACTCGGGAAAAACTTTAATAATGATATATTGAGCTTATTGATCGGCTAATACGAATTAGAAATAACATGATAATCCAACTATAGAACTAATCTGAAAATGAAAGATCCTATTATTATTTTCGGTAAATTCAATTACAGTGAACAGTAGATAATTGGCTGTATATGTTAGGGTCTATTAATTATATTAGAACTGTTGTTGTAACAAATGAATGCGAATGCTTGCACTATTTATAGGATGACGACGCTGGGCAGCTATTTTTCATTAGTAGACTTGATTAGTAAATACAAATAAATGGTGCAATTGTAATAATAACACTTGTTTGATTTCTTTTTTTTTTTGATAACCAGCCCGACAAAAAAAGTTCAGTACCAGAGACATGAGTAAGTACCTATATAGATTGTATTTTATATTGTATTTTGTATTTTTTGATGCTGTAGGTAAGTACTTTGAGAAAACATTTTAAAATAATATTTTAAGCTTTGGAAAGAAATATGTGCAAATTAAATCCACACTTCCAAACTCTTGACTAGATACATAGAGATAGAGATAGACTAGACAAAGAATAAATTTTCGTTGTTTAAAAGGATATACTTTCTGATAATACAATTGGAGGAGTTACAAGCTTTACAAAATTCCTATTTGTATTTGACAATTATTTATTTACATAATAGTAACCTTTTTTCCTTTTCTTCTCCATCTGCTTGGTTTTCAAAATATTACATTATGTTGTTAAGGGATGATAGTGTAACAAAAAGTAATTTATTTATTAGTTCTCGGAACGGATGGGCCAAAAAGTAAAATATTTCAGTCAACACTAATTTATCGGAAAGTTAATGGTTTTCAAGTAGGCTTAACGGCGCCAAGACCGTCCTTCGAGGAAGGCTTCACGAAATTTAGCAATTTTTTTGAACAAGTTCACTGTCGGGGCCATGTGTTGACAGGTATAAAGAAAAAAATCGATATTTCAAATAACGCGCGAAATGCATTCCAAAGAACGTAGGAATTCCAAGAATAAGTTGTTAGAATGTTGTGAGGAAAAGAAAGTAATGGATCAAATAGCTGGTTTTTAAGCGAATTTTTCAAGCTATAAGAATAGATTAAATGAGATTGACTAATCCGTCCCGTACTGCTATACGGAATCACTAGAGGAAGGCTAGGGTTATTTGTAAGTTTAGTCTCAAAATTGTTTAGATAAATGTAAAATCAGTCAATTAGATAACTATTAACATGGCATAGTTATGCCAAAACGTCCCGATACCCAGGGTTCCCGCCAGTAAGATAAGAACAGAAACGTCTGAACCCAAGAAATGGATGTGTCGAAGCGAAGTGTCGAATTCAGGAGAGATCTACGAAAAAAAGTCAGTTCTTCCTTAGGTTCCACATTGAGCAGTCGACTTAGTTTTAGAGTCTCGGGCTAATTAACTAAATTTAATAATGGATAATGTTTTTTCCAAATTTTGCTATGAATCTCGCATTCCCTGAATCTCGGTACGCTGTCGCGTGTCAATAAATTAATTAATAATGTTGTTCGAGCCGTTGTGTTGTAATTTTGTTTGTTTGTTTTGTGTATTGTTATTAAAACCCTTCCTGTAAGTTTTGGCGTTTCCTTTTGTTTCTCTCAACTTCAGTGTCACCCTGTATAGCCAGCCACTAGATTACATTCTACGTAAGTAATAAAGGGTAAGTGCCTGAAATTAATTCTCTGAACATACAACATTTCTAAGTTCCCACGTATTAATTAAAGTATAATGATAATTATAAACTCCCTTTCGAGAATTGAATAGTAAACTCTTTTGAAATCCAGACTCGTTATGATAGTGGTTATAACGATATATATAGATAAATAAATAAATAATCCCTCAGGTTACAATAGCAAATGGGCCACGAGTAGGTAAGTATACTACAGACAACATACCAAAAAAATATAATATAACTTATCCCTTAAAGGATTGGAAATCACCTACAGACCAGTCCCACTTACCCCTTTAAATCACACATTTTTAATTCAATATTTTTGTCTGAATTTTGTTGCTGCAGGTTTTTAGTTGATTACGAATCTGAAGTCCGAATTACAGCTGCAATTTCTTAAATTCAAAATGGCGGATTATGGCGCTTCGATAAGTACTATAGAAATTGATATTTACCACCCAAAGAAATGCCTTATTTTGATTATCTTTCTTCAAAAAGAAAACATGTATTTCCAATGAATTATCAGAACTCTAAATACATGTCTATTAAAAGATGGTGCAGTGTCGTAAATACTGATGATGAGTATTATTAAGTTAGAGCAGAATAGAATTTTTATATCTTTTTACGTTGTAGTAAATTATTACTAGTAATTAATTTTTCTTTGTGCATCTAATTCCGAATGAAATGTAATTCGAATTATCATCCGATTATAGGAATAATTCACAACCGAATCCATTTATTAAAATAATGCAATTATTCCCATCTCTATGAACTGCACCGTGAACTACGGTCGTCTTCTCATAATTTCTTGAGGATGACGAGTATGGATTTCATAAATTTATTTGGGGGAAAGATTTCCAGGCTATCTCAATTAAAATAATAAACAGAAATGTATCATTTCCATTAAGCCGACACTGTTTGTAAACACGACTAAACTCTTTGATGTTACCGCTTTCGAACGGGACTCCGACCATAAAACATACAAAGTCGCCTGAAATTCGTTTGCGTAATTTTTAAGAAATGTTTTTAAAAAGATGAGGTTTAGTTGAAAATGACGTGAATTTTTGTTTTGTTGCTGTTTTGTCCGTTTGCTTTTTCGTGTACAAACAAATAATTCGTAGACTTAGGAAGTGTGTGGAGGTGGAAGGTGACCATATTGAAAATGTATTTTGATAGTCTTCTTTCTTTTAAATTATTTTTTTAACTTATCTTAACTTGTTCTTGTTTTGTTTTTCTATTTTGTGTTATGTGTAAAGTATGTTTGACAGATTTGGTTAGTGAAAATTACATTAGCAGATAGTAAGATTTTCTAGGCACTTATTTTAAAAATATGTACGGTTCTAAGATAGTAATTATGTCCAATTAAAAATTAAAAACAAAAATTATTATTTAGAGACTAAATAGAAAAACTTTTTAAATTTCATCTTTGAGGGCCCGTAACTTCTTAACGAAGGCCCGTATGAAAAAAATTATATATATATGAAAAACATATTATTTTGAGCTCATCTGTTTGTACTCAACTATTTTGTATCAAATACCGGGACACCCTGTATACTTAAGGTGAAAACGGACCCAAAAATTGTTCTATCATAGTCCAAAACTGATTTTGCTCTACGTAATATCTCACATATCATTTCCAACGTATTTTGATCAGCTAAAAACGATATCGTAGCCAGAATTTATGGACAATCGTCCAGTATCTTGTAAAATTTATATTTAGGGTGAAAATAGGCCCAAAAATCGCTCAGTTTAGCCAAAGAAAGAGTCTTCGCATTACTCAGACAAACGAGATTAAGGTTAATCTTTGTTTGTAGAGTATCTTACGCTTTTGTTTTCAAATGATTTGCGAAGAGGATGTCTTTTTCTTTTTTTCGTCCTGTTCTCCAGGTGATGGAACATTCCGGTTTTAACTTTTATTTATTATTAGAAACAGATTACTAATTCCAGATAAAATATTCTGTTTGTTTATGAACTTGTTCCAATCGCCGATAACGGAATTCGTGGACAGTTTGTTGCCATGAAAAAAACTGCATATTCTTCTCTTTTTGCAAAATATACTATTTTCTATTTATATAATTTCTAGTTCAAAACATTTTCCTAATTAGCAACATAAGAATTTTATACAGAATTCCAAGTATTACATAGAAGATGATATTTATAATTATTGTTGTTTATTTCAGATTTTAAAATAATATTAAGTCATCGAAATACGTACTACAAAATATATGATGTTAAAATTAAATTAATTGATAAGAAAGTTCATCCAAATTTACTTAGTTTAAGGTCGATTTTTCCATCTCGTTAATTCGTCAAGGAAATATATATTTATTAAAGTGACAGTCATATATTTAATTGGCGAATAATTTTATTTAGCAATTGGAAAAATGCGCTCTATTTTAATTAAGAAAATTATAAATTTGACATTTTAGTTGACGATTTAAGAAGTTAATGATTTATACTATACTGACGCCAAAGGGTCTTATTTTTATGGATGAATCTACGTTATGGGTTTTGACCCTAATAATTTGACTTCGTTTTTTAAAATCAATATATTTGGTTTAGTCTTCTTTTTATTTCCATATTACTTTACGTAGAAATAAGTTTGCATCTGAGCTAGCTCCGCCCACAAGAGCAAACTGGAGACGTTGCGGAAAACGGCCCTGTGATTGTAAAACTGCGTTCAAATAAATAAGATCGAGTACTTAAAACTGAATTAAGCTTCCGAAAAGACTTCGCAATGGATTTTGTTTTGAAACTGACAAAAGTTAACGAGGCAGCCACGAGAAGTGCTAGCTAATGTGATGTTATATGCAGCGTGGATCTGGTGCTTGTCTATCTGTTAAGGAACTTAATAAGGTAAAAGAGCGAGCTGTTCTTGCGACCAGAATAGGCAAGAGTAGCGTTCAAACCATTGCCAAGAAAATGAATTCTATTAGAAATGGTGAACAGTCAAATTTTTTATTATCAAATAAGAAACGACCAAGGGCGACTTAGATAACTTCGATATGGCTCTCCGACGTATTGTCAATTTTTAACCCTAAAGAAGCGGTGCCCACCATTAAAAGAATCGATCATTCTGTGCACAACTTAATTACCAATAATTATAATAATACTCACATATTTATTCCACCTACAAGCCAGTCAAACTCGATGTATCTCTCCTTTTTGTGCAGTCTTATGATTTGTGACACATTTATCTTCTCGTCGTTCCACTGTTGATGAAACTCTTCCACCAATTTTCCTCTCACAACTGCCACCTTCGTTACAGTATTGTCCAAGGACTCCGGTGTTGTGTTTGTGGGTCGGAATAAGTAAGCGCCAGAGGAAATATTGGTTTTATCATGTTCACCTGTTTCGCTATAGTAATAGTAGAAATTTTGAGTGATATTCAAAGTTATTCCGTTCATCGTGACATATTTTAAGAGATTCGTTTCCTTGTCTATTTGAAAATTGGTTTCCTAAAAATGTTATAAAAAAATATTCTTGTGAGATGTTCCACGTCACAGTACCCCTCCTCCCCTTGTCAAAAAATCGCTCCCTTGGTCAAAAAATCGCCCCGTCTGTTAAAAAATTGAAGCAACGTACGTACGTTTCTTATGTCACACACTTTTTAATGCGCAGTGACATATTTTGGAAATCCAATATGGCGGCTGTGTATGGCGCCATATTGACGAAAGGTGAGTGAAAAATCAATTTGAATGTTAGAAATTTCAATATATTCAAAAAGATAAGGTCTTTATTCATCTGGAAATTGTGAGAATCACACTGGTACTGCTCAATTATCAACTAGTATTGAATTTAGAAACCCTGAACCTAAAGCCTAGGCATATAAGGTTAGAAAATTCGTAATCACTCAGAAAAGGGTCCATTGGGAACAAGTTTTTGAAAATCTTAAGTACATCTTGATCTTGATCCGTCAAACGTTTTAATACAGGATACATGGGGGGGGGGGGAGTAAATATGATGTGGAGAGTCTAATGGGTAAAAATGTAGTTAAATATTTATATCTAGGGATATTAAAATATATTATTCTGTAATATACTCACATTGTCTCCAAAAAATAGCTTATCAGTTACAGCTTTGTAGGGTTCCTGTACATTTTCATTTTTTTTAGTAACATAATAAAGCTTGATGCCCATAGGTGGTACATCCTTAGCAGCAAATACCAGTTCGTGACTACTTTGCAATTTGTCCAGCTTTGTGTGAAAATAAGCAATTGGTGCAATAACATCATATTCTTCCGTACCTAATATTTAACATATTAACAATGTTGATTATGGAAAAACTATATTTTTAATATAGAGTATGCCATATGCGACTGCAAAACTCGAAAGGACAATATTTAAAATTTCTTTGAATTTGAAAGTAAGCGTCAGAAAAAGTATGTTGTTACATTTCTTAATCCTTTTTTGTTAACTTAAACACTTATGTAATACATAATAATTAAATTCCAAATAATTTTTAAAGAAAATATGATTCTTTAAATCTAATAAAATTTTGAGTGACTCAGATTAACGTTCCCAATAAAAAATGCTAAATATAAGTTTTTAATTTTGTCGCTCTATTTTGGTGGTCTTTGATTTGAGGGAGAATGAAGCTTCCAGTAACGTTATCAGTTTCCTACTTTAAAATAATTTGAAGGAATTCCGATAAAGATTGCTAATGTATTGAGTGGATTTAAAATTATTGTCCATTGCGACTAACCATAGGGCCATTGTGAATCTCCACAAATTTTTCTTTAATTCTCATTTAAGTTTGGCTCCACAGTTTTGAGAATTATTCTTCATATTCCATCTTCCAGTTTGTCCCTGGCAACAGTAGATAGCTTATCCTTATCCTAATCGCCCTTCTAAAACATCTTGCTTGCTTTTGTTATGGGGTTTCTTGCCACTATTTATAGGCATTACCTTTCACTCATTCCTATAACAGTGCCTTAATAATAACTAACAATATTACAAGTGAATCAGGTCTTTTACGGTGTTACATGACTAAATCACATTTCGTTGATTTTAGCGTTCATCTCTACTAATTTCAATGTGTAGCATTCAGTGATTATTGCTTCTGCCTGGAAAACTGTGATATGTGTTCCTAGACTAAGGGAGACTTGAATCCGTTTCTTAAACCAAACTCCTGTGTCTATTTTTGAGTTGTGAGTGAAAGTCGCTATGTGATTATTCCAAAAAAATGTAAACTGATTTTTTCGTTAATCTGTGGACTGGAAATGTAAAAAATCATCACCAACAGCAACACCATCTTGAAAATGGAGAGAAATATTTATTAAAATATACATGCTTTTAAATATGTGATATCTACTTGTATGATGGAGTTTCAGCCCACATAAGCTGCATGGTTGTGGAGAACATTAACAATTATGTAAACAAACGAATAGGAAAGAATGATACTAATTACTGGCGTCCAAGATCTCTTGATTTCAATATTTTAGACTTCTATTTATAGGACCATATAAAAAAAAGGAATAGACCACCAAAGTCTGGGATAAAAATGATCTCCTAGAATACATTTTCCTGCTGTCAACCAGATAAAGAATGCGAATAGATATACATGGATTTTTTCAACGGGTTAAGAAAAACTAGCCAAAATTATACCAGGCTTGTTTTGTCTCAAAATTGTGGACATTTTGAATATTAAATATAATAAACAGAAAATAAATTATGTTAACTGTTTTGGTTAAAATCATTCAAAAAATTAGCTGTTAAATTTGCCTTGTTTTCTTAACGTCCTGTTGGATTTCATTTATGGAAAAAACGCTTTATTTTGGAAGCTGGCATCTACTGACATAAATTTAGCGTCAGTAACTTTGATCCTCTAGGTGGGGTTGCGATTTTACAAAAATTTCAATTAGGATAAGGGACCTTATGATAGATTGTAGCATTTTGAAATGCTTCTTTTCATATTTAGTAGTTAATTAGCATTAATGTATGTATAATTACTAACAACGCTACTTTTAATTTAGTATTTCTTCGTCGTATAGGTAGGTATATTCTGTCATATTTTACTTCGTTCGAATTGCACCTACACACACTTCTGTTTACGAAACGATACGATAGACAACCAACACATCCGAAATTATGTCCACAAAAAGTGTCCTCTATGTCTCCTCAAAAAATAACATCTAGCTGGTAGAGACGGACGGGTTTTGGTGAAGTGAAAAGCAATAGGTGGATCGTGATTAATTTTACGGTTTTCCATATTCATGGGATTTGAAAAACCACCTTTTGGTGCTTATACTTTGTACCGTCGATGTGTCTCTATATCCAGAAGTCTCTCACTAAAAGTTTTCCGAGACGCTTTTCTGACAATCTTTTTGTGCAAAAGTTCATCCAAGATAAATTCCGTTCTGTTTTGCCTTAAGATTTATTTTATTTCCGAAGGTAATTCTGATTACCTCAATTTAAAGCCTTCTACAGAAGGTGATTTGCAACTGAGAGGCATTTTTTTAGTTCATAGTACTTAGGTAATTGTTCTATTTTAGGGTTTTTAGGATAAGTTAGATAAGTTCCAGTATTTCATTAAGTTCAGCTTCGGTGAAGTATTCATCAGCTACTACAGTTTTCCAGCAGCAACCGATTTACACTGGTCAACAAAACCTAGGACTGGATAGATGCTATTTTGTTTCCAAGTCCCTCTTTGCCACCTAAGAAGCAACATCTTATTTCACTCCCCGGATAATCAGATAAAAAAAATTTTGTTTATATGTAAATATTTTACAACTATTCTTACCTACCAAACGATATCTTGAAAACGTATGTAACGCATGATCATAGTACTATGAATATGCGCTCTTAGTCCATGATTTAATATTTTATATTAGTTTTGTTTATAACAGAACAACCCGTCAAAATAGTTGTGTTAAAACCTTTACATTTGTTTTATTTTATCACTATTTTTTTGTCTACCCAATTCATTATTTTTTAATATTTCGTAAAGATACAAAGGCATCTAGAGACGTATCCTGTTCAAAAGAGGTGCAACGATGTCTAAAGAGTAAAAGATAAATGTGTCAAATACTTACCATTTGGTCCTTGGATATTAAAAGAGGTGCTATTGACAGGTAAACGAATGTAATGAGTAACTGGCCAAGATAAGGGGTTGTATACTGTTACCAGGAATTTTTCGGATTTTTGTGTAATATCACAGATGCTTATGTTTGACAATAGGCATGATGATAGAGTCAAGGTAGTTTTCAACTCTTGTGATTTCTTAAGTAATTCTCTGAAAAGTATGAATATAAATATTGGTTAAACGTATATTCTTACGAAGATATAAGCAGGCTGTTCTATACCCATTGTCCCGAAAATGGTGGAAAATTTGGTAGTTTGCAAAAACACCGCCACATATTTATATACCTACATTTTTTCTTCGGATTCACCCTCTAGGATAAGGTTTTTGAGGTTGAAAATTGGAATTTGATTATTTGATAATGTTTTAATTATTTTGATAATCCGTTGTCAGAATTACTCCATAACCCTCTAGTCTTCAAAAAACCGCTGAAGATCTTCAGAAAAAGGGCGAAATTTGAGAAGTGATGAGATCTCGATATACGGCATAAGTTTTTGGACGTATTGTTACCTTCTGAATCCGAACTCAATGTAGGATTTGCTCCATCACCGTCTAGTCTTCAAAAAATCGATAAAAATCTAAAAAATAGTAAATTTTTAGAAGTAACGAGATCTTCATATGTGACTCATGGTCATCGAAAAACATGTGTCACATGTTAAGATCTCGTTACTTCGTAAATTTCTCCATTTTACTGAAGATTTTTAGCGATTTTCTGAAGGTATTCAGCGATTTACGGAAAACTGAAGGGTGATGGAGCAAAATAGACTATGGATTCGTGCTCAGGAGACAAAAATACACAGGAAATCATATGACGCATGTAAATTTCACATAACTTTTTCTTTTGTTGGCCGGTGTAATTATTGGATAAGCTCGAAAAAAATAAATTTTATATGAATGTTATTTTTGCAAAACCTACCCAAATCGAAGATATTTCCCACTATTTACAATATTTATAGAGGTTTTAATTTTATATTTTATAAAAGGTCAAATTGTTGTATTAGAATATTATAATTTGTTAGCAAAATAATATCAATTACAAAGCTACATGTCACCAGATCGTTAGAAGATAATTTAGTTTGTATAATTTTGAGCGGTGATTCTGCATACAAAAACAAGAAACAATTGATCAAATGAAATAAATCCTAATAGATTATAAGGAACAGTTGTGATCAGTCAGAATTACTAAAATAATTTGAAATTTACATCATTGTTCTGCTGTGAGGATAATTTAACCAGTGACGATACATGTTTCATTTGGAACAATTTTTCTAGGAAAATATTAGTCCGGTGAATTTTTACAAAAATTCTTTTTATTGATATCTAAGAGCCATAAATCAAAGACCGTCATAGCTTCTTTGTGGCGCTTTTTAGGACCTTTATCCATATAAATTTTCTTCCACGTTTTTATGTATAAAATTTACCCTCCAAAGAAACGAATGGAATCTCTAGATATTGTATTTTTTTAATCTAGCCTAATTTCAACTATTAAATATGTACTTCCGCTATTATTTTAATGATGTAAACTTTTGTGTTTCTAATAGTGGTCTAGTTAGGTTTTTAGGTTGGTTTATTGTATAACTACTAGGTTACATTATGAAACTGAAACACAAGGCTGATATTGATAACCACACACCTGGAGGTCATTGGTAGTTTTTTGTCCTACTTAAAAGAACATTACATTATAATTACAATAGGATGCATACCTAAACTCGATTTATAAGCAGATGTCGTAACGTCAACAAATTAAGTTAAAAGAATAATAAAAAATTTGTTATTATTACTACCTATTATTACTATATTGTTTATTATATTTTATTTTATTTACTCAGGTATCTTCGAAGACGTTTGAGTTAGATTATTGATTAATGACTTAATTAAAGAAAACAACTCCCTGAACAAAAATTCACACCGCGAAAGAGCATTTTTAATAATAAAAAATATTTTAAACATTTCATAGTCGAATTATCTAGTATAACGGTTATTTTCAGGTGCAACAAAGAACGATAAATAAAATGCATCAGAAAACGTATTAATATAAATATTTTTAAATCTTAAAGATACATAAAGAGTAAACTAATGTAAGGATTGTATTTGCTCTCCGTATTTTTGGTTTTAAATTAAATATGACAAATTAATGGAAAAACTAAGTTTATTTTAAAATTTCGTATACAACTTCCAAGTTGCTGCTTTGAACTTATCCCGGCTTTCCTGCATTTTGCGCTGCTGATATGTTCACTTTACAGGATGTTCAAAATTAATGAAAATATGGTTTATTTCAACTTTCAAAAAAACAGATGAAATTAAGCCACATGAAAAATATGACAATAAATTTGTAGATTGCGTGGTTGATGAATATTTAATAGTCAGTCAAAGCTGAAATAGATTTGCAGGAAGAACAAATTGCGAACGAAAATTATTATGTTCATCCAGTTTATAACAAATTTATCTCGAATATAGTCCTATTCGAAATCGAAGTTTTTTTCTTAAATTTCAACACCTCATTCTTAATAACCTCATAACTCGACCCTGACGACATCACAAAAAATATAATGCCACCAAAAGTCAAGTTTTAAAAAATGTCAGTCACTTGAATTGAAGTTTTGAAGTTTTTTATACAATTTTGTTGTTTCAAATACAGGGTGTTTCTTAAGTAGAGGGCAAAAATTCAGGGACGTATTATGGCCAAAAATAAAAATAAATAAGTAATATGTCTTAGGACAGCCATTGTCCAGCTACAGCGTGCCAAAAATTAAAAAAAATAGTTCTTAATTTTTTATTTTTAAACCGCTTGAGACAATTTAACCAAATTTGGTGTGCATATTTAGTATGAAACAAAAAATTACCAGCTTTAGAAACTTACCAGTGGCGGAGGTATGGGTATCATCGATCATTATTTGCCAAAAAATATATGTATCACTAATAATATTACAAATAGAATTCAATGTAAACCTTGTAAACTAATGTCGTGAGATGTCCCCTATTAAAAAAATGAATAAGGTTCATATCGGGTGATCTGGGTGGCCAAGGTTGACCTGGTTCTTGAATGCCTCCTCGTGTATAAACCACGTTCTTTCTCTTAGCGCATAGAAAACATTATCAAGCACTTCAGATAAAACGTTTTCAAGAAAATGTCTGTAGGAGGCCCGGTTAATGTTCTTGGTAAAAAGTAAGGCCCAAGAAGAAAATTTCCAATAATACCCACCCATACATTCAAAGAAAACTGATGTTGAAATCGAGATTCCATTATGGCATGAGGGTTTTCATCAGACCAAACGTGTTTATAGTGGAAGTTCATTATAGAATCTCTGGAAAAATTAGCTTCGTCGGTAAACAATATGCCAGCGGTAAAGTCAATATTTGGTTCAATTTTTTGCAAAATCCAGTAGCAAAATTGTAGGCGAGCAGGATAGTCTTGCGGCAGTAAGGCTTGAACCGTCTGTATGTGATATGTGTATAACTGTTGATGCTTCAAAACAGACCAAATTAATTTATGATACTAGTATTTAGGCCTTCAGTTTGTGTAGAATAGTTTCTTCCAACTCAGGCGTTCTAACATTGAAAGGTCTTCCAATAATTGGACTTCTCTGAAATGAGACTGACTCCGAAAGACGTTGAAAAACATTTCTGAATTGAATTTGAAGTTGGATGATTTGGAAATCTTTCCTAAAAAATTCGCCTAGCCTCAGTACAATTTCCATCTGAAAGGCCATAAATGTAAACCATATTGGCCATTTCAGCATTTGAATATGCATAAGCCATTATTAAAACTTAATCTTAAAAGAAATAAGCTTAATAATTTGACAATAGACAATATTAAATAATTATTATCGTTTTGCATGGCCTTCCTAAGATATATTTAAGTAATTTAAGTAACTGTGTAAAAATGCACTTGAGTGTAAAGTGTAAAGAAACAAAGAGTGAAGATAATACAATAGCGCATGCCTATTTTATGTGTAATATTATATATTTTTTGCAAATAATCGATGATACCACACCTCCGCCACTGGTAAGTTTCTAAAGCTGGTAATTTTTTGTTTCACATCTACTGTCATACCGAATTGGGTTAAATTATCTCAAGCGGTTTAGAAATTGAAAATTAAAAACTGATTTAAGACATTTAACAAAAATCCCTTATTTTTGACCGCAGAATACGCTCCTGGATTTTTAACTTCTACTACCCTGTATATTAAAATATCCGTTAATTTATCATATCAAAAACAAAACTTACCCTACAACTTTCCCAAGTGGTTTTTCAGCTACTTTGATCGCCTTTGTTAGTAATCGGACATAATCGTTAGCTACATGTTGTTTTTCAGTACCGGTAATAGCGTCGTGATGTTGCATAATTCCCATGATTTCACGTAAATTCTGCAGGGATTTTGCGTTATCCTCGTAGCTAGCTCCATTGAGTCCATTAAGGGCCATTAGTTGTTTAGTAACCTACAAACAACAAAATTTAACCTTTTGAATTAATTTTTTATTTTATATTAAAATTGCTTTTTAATTTAGACATTCGATTAAAAGTGTTGGCTCCAAGAAAATAGTTACAAGAAAAATTTTATGGTTGGAAATAAAATAAGAAAAGCAATCAAAACGTGCAAAATCCCATTTAAAAATCTACAGTGTGACGAAAAAAAACAGTTTGCGCGTAAGTACCTATGAAGAAAATAACATCCCATATAAAAATATGTTTATTCTACAGGGTGTCCAAAAATGGGTAACCGAGTTATAGCTCGAGGCTTAAAGCATTTTTTATTCTAAATTTGTTTAATTTGATTCTAGGTAAGATAAGGAATCCCAAAAGAATATCAAATCTCATGGAAACAGAATCATTAGAAAACTTTAGCGAGGTTATTAAACTCTTCAAAATAAGAAAAAACGACATTTTTTTCTGACGGAAAAAATCAAAATTACTCTTCATTAATTTTTATGGTTCCTTTACTGTATTCATTCGAAATACAATAGTAACTAATATGGTTAAATATTTACTTCCAAAAATCCAACGCTAGCTGATACAGCAAATCTATTTTAAACTTACCTGTAAAATATTATGTCCTATTCTCTCGAATCTTTTAGAATTTGGCCTAGAAGTAAAATATCCTGTCCAAAATGAATGTAAATCGTTGCTGTATGGAAAGAAATCATCCGTTTTCAGTTTCAGTTTGGGTTGTGCATCATTGACAGCTCGAATGTAACAGGATGGTGTTGAGTATATTAAATTTATTTCTTCATTATCTCTAAATGCCCTGAAAGGAATTGTTCGTGTGAAAAAATAAATATTTAACATACAGGATGCGTTTAGACAAATTTAGAATCACTTATACAGTATGTTTACACAAACAGTTACTCTTGAGTTTGTTATTAGCAGATTTATCAAAATATAAAGAATATAATATGTAAGAAAACGAATTGAAAAGTGCATTGAGACACAAGGACAATATTTTGAACACATTTTATAATATCATTTAATTAAATTTCACATTTATCTAAGCATAAGTCATCTTTACTGATTGCTAATTTGTACAAAAACAGCAAAAACAAATCAAGAGATCATTTTCCTCAATACAAAATATACATTTTAAGTATGGCAAAAATTGAAGAAAGTGTAACCTCTTGTTTAAGCCACTGGTTTGAGATCTGACTTAATTTCTTCTTGTTGAATGCCTTCTTTTTTATGTATTGTGTATATAAAATGTTGTTTCAAGCTACTGAAACAATAGCTTCATTCACAGAAGATATCCTGAACTTTCGTGGCTAAAATTTTGGATACCCACCATATCCTCTGACACAGATGGCAATAAGGTTATGTTAGAAAAAATCACCACACACAATATTTTATAAAAAAACTAGGAAGTTATTTTTTTATTTCTAGAGATGATAAAGAAAGTGCGTACACGAAACAAAATCTTTTAAGATATGAACTTTTAATTGAAATAAACTAGAGAACGGCAAGCTAATAAATTATGTTGTTAGTATTATAATAAGTGATAGCGTTGGTAAGACATTGAGAAAGTAATATTTCAGTCCATTTTTTAAAATAAAGGTGAAAAAATAAAAACAGCCAAACAATAGTATTTATAGTACTTAATATACAATAGTACTTATAGTATTTATTATACTATAAATGTTATTGTTTATTTTTATTTACTTACTTTATAAATCTGTCCATATTAATATAATTCATTTCAGCAGCTTCATAATGAAAATCACCACCCATTGGTATGAAAATATTTTTAGTAGGAAAGTAATTTGCGTAAAGTTTCATGATAAGTATAAAAGTTGATACCTGGAATAAATTATATTGTAGTATGCATTTTTTTGCATAAATAAAAAAAGAATAAATGAACAGAACAGCTCCAATTTAGTTTTTAGCTGTCAAATTTTGAGATTATAACTATTTCTCAGAAATGATTCCTATTCAGGTATATTAAATAGTAGGTACAAAGAAGGATAGCCGGATTCATTGAGCATAACTTTTGTTATTGACATGTTGTTCTATCTATCGACAGAACGGGTGGGGAAGCCCCTAATGTCTGATCCGAAAAATGCATTTTTTTTCAGGATTGGTTCATCAAAAGCCATAGTGTTATACCTCGTTGGAAAGGTCTTTTCATGCTTTATCTCGTGGTGAATGCGTAATGTCATTTACCTCAATATGGAAACCTAAATGGCGTTATTTCAAAAGAATGCCGTTTTATGGATTTTTCTCAAAAATTTTAAATGCAATGCTATAGTTTTCTTTACATAAATGAATTCAGCATAAAAAATTGATGAATATAGCACAAGTTTTAAATTTCTAACGAAAGAGTTGTTTAAATGGTATAACCTATTTAGTTATTTATTGGCGCTATTTATCCAAGTTTATGTTGTTTCGCGTTTTCTTAAAAATGTGAAATAGCAGGATAAAACTTTTTAAGCTTACTATGAAGGGCAAAAAAATAGCTACTTTTGATGCCAAAAAGAGTACGATTTTTGTTATCAAGTTATTCGTAAATTAGTGAGCAAAAAATAAATAATGATAATGAATTGAGGAACACGACGCCAACGAAAAGACATTGAAATACCAAAACAAAATGCGTTTATAAAAGTACAAGAACTCTAATTGCCAACTGAATAAGTGCATTTGTTTCCGGTTCGTGCTTCAATAAGAAAGCTGTTTCTTATTTAATTTGGAAGACGAGCCATATTTAAGTTATTTTTTTTAATTTAAAAAAAATAAATTAAGTAAAATAATTAAAATATACTGATAATAACAGCAATACTATTCGTTTCACATAAACAAATTATATAATTTTTTGTTAGAAATGCAACGGGCAATTTGTATTTGTCATTCACCTTCTTGATTCTGGATCACCCTAAATAACGTCATTAGCGAATTCGCTATTAAAACTTGCCCGAGGATTTTTTGTTATATCCTGTATATAGAGTTCTACTACAAACTCAATATAGGTTAGTGGAAAAGAATGCCCTTAATATACACGTCAAAATAAACAAATTAACTTTAGATTAGAAATATTATACGAGTCCCTGCACCAATCAAATAATTAAAATGATGATAAATCATTTTCGACAAAAAAGTGTTTATCCTCTTTTTGTTATATAAAGTAAAATTAAGAATAAGCTTCATATTAATTTAGAAATAAAAGAAATACGAAATTTTATTGTTAAGTTAAAAGATAACAACTTTGAAATAGTTAATTAATTTAACGTTGCAATATTTTATTTACTATGTATTTTCAAGATCCTCCTAATAGGAGAGCTGAGTTTTAAAATTAAATATTGTATTTGAATTTATATGTTTACAAATATGAAATCTAGGTAACCAAAAACAGATTCTAAAATATGACCTAACAATACTGTAAATTCTTTCCCGAGTGGATACACTTTGCTAGCAAATATCATTTTGTGAAAAACATGTTCTTTTTCTGATTAAAAAAGTCAAAAATCGGTTATGGGTTTCAAAAGTTACATAGAACATTTCTTCACTGTGGACGACTTTAATTTTTACACAAAATTTCGTGTTATAAAATTTGCCTGCAGATATTTTTGAGATAGGCTCATGATATAAACTGAAGAAAAACAAAAAGTACCCAACATAAAGTAGCGAAAATTTCTGCGCTGTTGCCACTGTAACTAAGTATATACTTTACTAAATATGGTTTATGATTGGTCGGTGCAATACGTTGTCAAATTAAGTATAACTTAACTTTAAGAATGACTTTATTATGTTGATCTTAGTATAATATATAACTACATGTTGTAAAGGCGTCCATTTTCAAAATGAATTTTGTCATCATACCGTACTTATTTTATCTCTAGTACCATTAACGTAACTAATTAATTAAACAAAATATGTAGCTACGATACTCACTAATTTGTCTACATTATAATCTGAACTTTCTTTATTGTCCATAACTGGATCTTCAGTACAACCATAGTCCCAGCAATATCCGCTTGGAGGAAAATATAAAGGTGTTGGAAAAATTCCTCCAAATATTACACTGTTATCTGAAATAAACATTTCTTTTATCATAATACAACTTATCAGAGAATTTCAATAGGGTGCGAACTTCTCAAAATAAGAAAAAGGTTCCCATAAACATGGGTCGCCAAATACAAACTTTGTAAGATGTCCATGTTGAAATTGATGATAATCTTTTTTTTATTATACAGGATGATTCACAAATGGTAACGGTAACCGTATAAAGTTTTTATCTAGGACGCTTTGTTAAATAGATACAATGTGTCAAACTTAAAAAATATTTTTAATTTCTTTAAATAATTCAAAACAATAATTTGAAATTGGGCACATTGTACAAAATGTGAGGCTTTTCCCTAAAATTTAGATACTCCAGTGACGGAGATACAAGGTATCGGTGGCATATTTTTGTAAATACGTGAACAATCGTGATATTTTCGGATTCGTTTTTCAATTTATTCAAAATACTACTCTCTTATGTTTTTCGACTTACTCTCTTATTGTTCCTCGACTTGGTTCGGTTTAACCATAGTATTTTTACATTTCATTTCGTATCTGACTGCAAATTTCTATAAATTGTTGAGAATATTGTAGAAAACTAAAAATTTTATTAATATTATGTTCTACATAATTTGTTTAAAGATTTTAATCAATATTGTTGACCAATATAAGTTTTAATGTGTTTTTAATAGGAAAACTTTTATAATTCATGTATGTGATGCTGTTATCTGAAGATGGATAAAACCCGAAACGATCGTAATAAATAGGTAATGTATAAATGAATAATAGTGTTTATTTTAAGACAGAAAATAAATGATTTTCAAGAATTTGTATGATGAACCAAATCGTACAGGCCAGCATTTTGCAGGCTGAAAAGTAGAACACAGTAAGTACATATTTATTTACCTAAATTTGCACTTCCTTGCCACGCAAAATCCAAGGTGGCGTTGAGTTCTCTTTGACTTTTATCTTCATGATCTAATCTTGCAAAAAATACTCCATCGAATCCTAGCTGTGCAAAAAGCGATGCTTGTTCTCTGCTGTGTCCAAAGGGATCAATTTGCCACCCTACTCGAGGTATGCCACAGGTACCAAGAGTGTCATTAATTATTCTGGAAAAGAAAAATAGGTTAAGGGCTCCATATTCTTTAAATAGTGTTTTCCACAAAGACAAATAATTTCAAACATTTAATAACTGAATAATCTAAAGCTTATCAAATAATAGGAATGTTATGTCATGCCACCTGAGTATTTTCAAAGACGCCGCAGTAAAACGAATAAACAGGTGCAAAACACGATCAAACCATCAAGGTTTTAGGTACTGAAATCTACGAAAATACTAACTTTTTTATATATAACTCCACATGTAAATATTCTTATAACATTTACTTGCTTAGTCCTACATATAAAATTGTTTACTTTTATTTATAAGTACGTAAAAATAATTCTTAAAATGTGGGGTTAGGATAACAGAAAACGCATGTTTTACAAACGCTTTTTATTTAGTTATTATTTTATTTGGGTAAATTTAAATGGTAACAATGAATAAACAAAACATCAAGGATTTTATTTTTGTGCTTACTTGTGTTCTACACGTTTTACTTTTCAAGATTTCACTACCTAAAAATGCCAGAAATTTCACCATTTCTCGGCCAGGGATATGGCCACCTTAAGGTGAAGGTTTTGGTATAATGAACTAGTATTACGAAGATATCAGAATAATGTTAATCTCATGTAAGTTTGGAATAAGGAATATGGACGGATGGGATTGATTTGATCAACGTTCGGGTTGTTGCAAATCGCTCTCTTCTTCAGAAAAAACTCTGCAATAGAAGATTAAGTCCTTTGGTTCTAGTTCTTGATTCCTATGTTTAGGTATTTCAAATTCCAGGTAGTTCTAAGCCCTTGTCAGGGTTATATTCTCAATATTTATGTTTCAATTTTTATTTCAATATTTATATTTCAATTATTCTGGATTTCTATTGCTTTTTTGAAAACAAACATTGGCCAATATATTCTTTCTCACTAAAATTTTGGTACTTGGTGTAGGTAACTGCTGATTTTCTTCTATTTTAGTAACCTGGTGCTAACTTTACTTATCTACAAGGGATGTCATATAAACCGGAATCGTAGTACATACTCTTGCAGTTCGTGTTAGAAAAGGTTGACCCTATCTTCTTCAGAGTGTTGTATGCTCTTTTAACATTAACATTAACTTTCTTAAGAGGCAGTCTATTTCACCTGCACTTTTTTATATGTACGTTATAATTTGCTGCCAGATATACTTATTTTTCTTATTTTTAGTTGTCCCACTAATAACTTGTTGAATATTATTGCCGAAATATCCATTTCTTTTGGCACTAGAGTGTAGATGATGTGGTTCCTAATCCTCGTCCAAGTGTTGCAGATCTCTCGTTTCTGTGTCGATTGGTGGTGGGCCTCAGTGTTCAGGTACGTGTGAGTTGATTTTTTGTAAACGTTATACTCCAGTAACAAAGAATGAGAACGGAATGATAACATTTTTTTCTAACTCCATGGTGAAGTTATTGATGTTTTTATAACCATGAAGCTAGATGATTAACGTGTAATCAACATATCTGAACCAACACTTAAACTTTAGAGTTCTAACTCCAGCGTTCTCTTCTCGAAAGTTTCCTTGTGCATATCTGCCAGAGTAAGAAACGAAAGTGAACCCATAACTTCTCTTTTATTTTCTCCATAAAGCTAATCTCTATGTTCCTCTGGTGCAGTTGCCAAGTTTACTAAGTTCTCATTCTTGTCTTCTGCGATATCCTCCTATTATGATGCTACGAGTATAAATGTGCTTGCTAAATACCTAGAATTCCATTCTAAAAATTGAAACCATTAGTGCCCTGGAAATCTAGTGACAACGACGTCTCCCTCTAGAAGTCGAGGAAGAAATAACAGCTGAGGCAATGCACATATTATGAACATTTCAAAACCAAATCTGATCAGAAAAGAATTCCAAGCTTCAAATACTTGAGGAAATTCTGATCTGCAAAGGAGATACAACTCCCATCTTGGATACAACAGGATACATATCCAAGTTGAGAAAGGGATGGAATCTGTGATTTGAGCATCTGACTTATTCCAAGTAATTCAAGAGCACCCTAACTTTATTTTCTTGGAAAGGTCCACAAGCTGAATCTACAACTTCGACCAATACTGAGTATACTTGGAAGTATTATGCACACACTTGAGCTGCAAGTGTTACACGAAATTAAAGATCTAGGAAGGACAGAACCTGAGAGCAAAAATTCTAGATATTTTATAGATAAGACCAAAGGATCAAATAAGTTGATATCCTAGTGAGTTTTGATGCGATGTCGTTGTTCACAAGTTTTGGTAGAATTTCTTCGATACTAAAGTGAAGGAATTATTATGTCCCAACTCTGGGAAATATTTACATGCAATTCGTCTAGGACCATACATGTATCATCTGGCCTAATAGTTATATGCTATATGTCGGCAGAGTATCTTTATTATACAGGGTAATTAATAATAATAATAATAATAGTATATTTTTGACTACAAGTACTATTACATTTACAATTTACAATACATTGTAGGTAGAGCGTCTAAATAAATGATAAAGATTACAATTTTCCATTAAA